>NC_073305.1:78064602-78164900 GCF_027595985.1 Sorex araneus | reverse complement strand
CCATCCTTCCACTCTCCTTTATTTCTTTTCTTCTTTTCTTACCCACAGATGCCGGGGATTGAGCCTAGGCACAGCATGTACTGCAGCCAACAACTTTCTCTCCCTCCCTCCCTCCCTCCCTCCTTCCTTCCCTCCCTCCCTCCCTCCTCCCTCCCTCTCTCCCTCCCTCCCTCTCTCCCTCCCTCTCTCTCCCTCTCTCCCTCTCTCCCTCTCTCCCTCTCTCCCTCCCTCCCTCCCTCTCCCTCCCTCTCCCTCTCTCTTTGTCTGAGAGAGGTATTGTTGGCTTCTCTCTGATTGTCGATTGTTGAGATTGTTGATTGTCAGAGGGAAGGTGTTGGCTAAAACCCTCTTCTGAGTTTCTTTTAATCACCGAGCTGCACATCCACCCCTCAGGCTGCCATGCGGGCCTGCGCCCTTCCTCCCCTCACCTACTGACAGCCCAGACCTGCCAGGTGCTGGGAGTTGTCGTGCCCCTTGGGAACCCCTCGGAGATTGCACCTAGCAGAAGCTGCCTGTCAGGCACGTGTCCGAGCCCTCTTCATCTGCTGGGGTCCGTTCTTAAGGAACACACATTAATTGCAACCCTGGGTCAGGCCATATTAATTAGGGGGTTCAGTCAGCCAGTGAAAACAAATTCTTCAGGAGCCAGGGATGGGGCTCAAGGGAGCCGTGGGGTCCAAGCCGCCCTCCCTGGCCCCACGATGCAGGGGCCATATCAAAAGAATGAGGAAAATGGTAAGTCCTCGAGGTCCTGGAGGGAGCTTGAAGGGGGAGGCCCGGCCCGCCTGCGGAAGGCCCTGGGTTTGACCTGAGCATTCCCAGGCCGGCACTGAGGGTCAGGCCCTCAATGGGCAGGAACCCCCAGAGCGGGCCGAGCCCCAGAGCCCCAGTTGTGGGGGGGAGGCGGGGAGGTCCTTCCAAACAAGCCAACAAGTCCTGCAAATGCGGCAGGAAGCAAAACGCACTTGAGACAAAACAGGAGGCTGGGAGACAGCAATGGCGGCCAGGCAGATGCCGCCCCAGCGCACAGCGGGCCAGCCCGGGCAGGAACAACCCTCCACTCGCCCTCTGGACTCAGCCCTGGGCCTGCAGGCTCAGCTCCTGGGCCTGAGTTCCAGCAGCAGGCCTCGTCCCCGCCATCCCCAAGGCTCGGGGGCAGGGCCTGGGCGGGGACAGACTGGGAGCAGGTCACATGGCCTGCTGGGTGCCTCGGGAGCCACACTGGTGGGCACACGTGTGTGAGACATAGACTGTGTCTACACATGTGTGTATGTGCGGGTGAGTCTGCATGTGTCTGCATGTGCGAGTCTGTGTCTGGTTACATGCATGTGTGTGTTGTGTGTGAGATAGAATCTGTGTGTATCTGTAGTGTTTATGTGTGTGTATGAGTTTGTGGGTGTCTGTTTGTGCCTATGTGAGACTGTGCGTGTCTGTGTGTGTCTGTGTATGTGCGTATCAAGGTTGGTGTCTGGGTCCGTGTGTGTGAGAGAGAAGGAAGTTGCGTGTGCCTGTGTGTCTGTATGTGTGTGTGACTTTGTGGGTGTCTGTGTTTGCGCCTGTGTGTCTGTATGTGAGACTGTGTGTATCTCTGTGTGTCTGTATATGTGCACGTCTGCTTATGTCTGGTGTCCATGCATGTGAGTTGTGTGTGAGAAAGAGGCTGTGTGTATATCTATGAGTTTGTGGGTGTCTGAGTTTGTAGCTGTGTGTCTGTGTGTGTCTGTGCTGTGCATTTTGTGTTTATGTCTGATGTCCATGCAGGTGTATGTGAGAGAGAGACTGTGTATCTGTGTGCCTACATACATGTGTGTGAGATTGTGGGTGTCTGTGAGTGAGAATGTGGGTGTCTGTGTGTCTGTGTATCTGTGTTGTCTGAGTCTGTATGTCTGTGTGCGTGTGAATAGCCCAAGTTTGCCACACACGAGTCCCTTGATTACCCTCGTGTCCACGTCCTGAGGGCCTGAGCTTTGGAGACTGTGATGAGCCCAACCCTGGCCCCGCCCAGTGTCCCTCCCACCCACAGGCCTCCTGGGTTCGTCCTTCAGTCACAGCTGCTACTCAAATGTCAGATGTGAGTCAAAGCCGGCCCTCGATTGGTACCGTCAGACTGGAAATCCTGGTTATCTCCAGACCAGGCCTCCCGGGAATAAAATGGGATGCTAGATCAGTGCTGAATAAACGTGGCCCAGGGAATAGACAAAACACAGGGGCCAGGCCGGGGTGCTAATCCCGCATGCTGCGGCCCACAGGGCAAAGGTCTGGACCAAGGACGCTCTGGAACCCGGAGCAGGACTGAGAGATCCCGGGAGGGGTGGCGATGGTGGGACACAGCCTGCATGTGCAGGCGTGGGCTGAGTCCTCAAGCCACGTGGAGATGGGACGGGGCGCTGGGCCTGGCCCGAGGGAGGCGTGTCTCCCCCACTCCGCGGCCACAGTGGCCAAGCTGGACTCCGCAGAGAGAGATGGGCAGGCGAATCCTTCTCACCGTCTCTGCTCATGCCACCCCTCTGCATGGGGCCCGCACCAGGGGCCCGTCAAACTCAGTGAATGTCCTAGACGCCCCCGCACCCTATTCCTGGGATTAACCCTTGGACTTCTGGGTTCTGTCTGAAAGTTGGATGTTCCCCCAAATATTGTCTTCTCCGTAAAAGTAGGGCGGGTGTCATTGTGGCTTGGGAGAGCCTGGATGATTCCATCTGAGCCTGGACCTTATCTCTAACAAGCTCTCTCCTTCCCCCCAACCTGGCCCCCGCACCTTTCTTTTGCCTCAGTTTCCCATCTATAAAACAGCAAATGCACACAGGCCCCACCTACCTAGTGACTTTGTGACTAGTGACTTTGTACAAGTCACTTAACCTTTTGGAACCGGTTTCTTTGGCCTTAAAATCAGGGTGCTAATCCTTGCCCCGCCTTCCTCCAGGGCTGGGGGCAGATCAAATGTCCTAGCTTCTGCCTGAGAGGATTGAAAATCAGAGACTGCAGCGCCCATTGGAAAAGCACCGTGACGTCCAACGAGCCAAGTGCAACCCCACAGGGCCAGCTGCAGACACCCCAGGAAAAGTGGGGTTGGAGCTCTGTCCTCAACGCCCCCTGGTTGTTGTTAGGGTTGTTGTCAGGGTGTGTGGAAATGACCAAACCTTATTCTCACGGGGAGGATGAACATGGTACCAAAGAGCTGCAAGTGTTTGTTCAGTGAGTGGGCTGGGAGTGTTTCGGCATCAGGGCTAATCCAGGAGGCTCCCGGGAGGAGCCGAGTTAGTTTCCTTGAGGAAATGAAGACTCTAAAGCCAGGCACTGCTGCTCTGCTCCTGCCCCCATGGTGTCACCCACAGCCCCTTTGCTGAGAATTTTAGCTACAATGCATCATCTATTGGATCTTGGGAACAGCTCGGTTGTTATATAAAAGCCCACTGACACAGAAATTCCCCCTCCCACCCCCATTAGAAAAGGCACAGTTGGGGCTGGGGAGAGAGCGGAAGGGGCTAGTGTGACGTTGGTATGTATGTGTGCTGAGCACGCAGGGGTCCATCCCTGGCCCCCATGATCCCTGGGACCCTGTTCAGTGCAGACCCAGAGCTCCACCAGGGACAGCCAAAAAAAAAAAAAAAAAAAGCACAGATTTGGAACATCAAATTTAGGGCTCCAGGGTGGCCCCTTCGATGTTCCCCCGATGTCTACAACCCTCCTGATTTCTCTCCACTCCTCCTCCCCTCCCCGTCCTCTCCACTACCTGCAGCAAATGCAGCCGGGGCCCCTTTCATGTGCCCAGGGATCAAAGTGCTGGCTGGGGAAGAAAGAGGTGCTGCTTGAAAGCCAAGCGGGCCGGTCCACACAAAAGGCCTTTCGGGCTTCCCTTCCGCAGCTCAGCCCGGCAGCCCCACACCTGCCCGGCTCCTGCCAGCGCCGCACCCGCCCGCCCGCGCGAGCGAGGGCTCAGCAGGGCCAGGAGGACGTTCCCGGGAAGCGCCTTCTCTGGCTTTTGTTGGGTAATTTGTCTGCGGAATGTGCGGTCCCGGCTGGACCCCCGCGCTGTCTTGTCCCAGCATAATGGGAACCGGGCGGCACAAAGAAAGACAGAGACAGGCAGGGCGGCAGATGAGCTGCTCGGAGCGCAGAGAGAGCGAGAGGAGGAAGACAGGCAGGGAGGGGAGAGAGGAACAGAGGAGACGCAGGAGAAAAAACAGACCGCAGAGCCGAGGCCCCGGGCCAGGCCCAGGGCAGAGCGCCCAAGAGGAAAGAGACAGATGAAGCCAAAGAAAAGAGACAGATCTCCACCCCCCCAAAAAAAAAAATCAGTGGCTCTCTCTTTTATTGTCTCCTATTTCATTTTTTCATTTTTTTTTTTTTTTGGTCTGGGGCCACACCCAGCCTGCTCCGGGCCTTACTCCTGGCGGGGCTCAGGGGACCAAATGGGGTCCCAGGGAGTTGAACCCGGCCGCGTGCAAGCAAACTATGGCTCTGTGCTATGCTATCCCTCGCCCGTTTCCCTTCCCTTTATTGTCTGGGGGGTCGTGCTCCTGGCTGCGGTGCTCCTGTACTGTCGGGGTGCAGAGCCTGTGTGGTGTGCGGGTGGGGGGTGTATTTTCACACTGTGGTTGTGGGAAGAGGGTCCCACACTCTGGGCGTGCTGCTGGCCCCCACTCGGCCCCCACTGGCGCCCCCCACCCCAGCAGCAGGGCTGCCCCATCGGCCCTCCCCATGACCCTGGGGGTCAGCCCTGGACCTGTGCCCACAACCAGGATCCTGCCACACGGCCCTTCCAACCCACGAGATGGAATCTTGACCGCTTGACCGCGAGCACCAAGGGGACAAGGGGAGGGAGAGTGTGGGGACAGCTGTAGAGACGGGGCGGGAGCGGGTGCCCACACCAAGCCCCGAGCCCCTCCCCAACGGCTGTCTCTCCTTTGCACCACATCCCCTAGATGAGGCCTTGGGGAAACTTCTAGAACAAGGCAGCCGGAGCAGGAGGGATGAGAGCACCGAGGAGAGGGAAGGGGAGGCAGCACTTCCACAGGGAAACCCTGCAGCCCGTCAGGATTCCTAGCTCCGCGGGGAGAACACCCATCCCCACCCCCTCCCCCGGCCCAGGCTCGAACCCAGAGGCGACAGGGAAGCAATCCAGGCCAGGCCTTACCGCCTCCTCGTGGGGCGTCTGGGATGAGATCTCTGAGGCTGAGCCCTCCAGGAGCCTTATCTGGCCCCTCACCCTCTGAAGCTAAGACCTCTGGGTCCGCCGTTCCCACCCTGTCACCAGCTGAGGAGCCCCGAGCCTGTCACTGGTTCCCACCTCACCTCATTTTCCTTATCTGAGAAATGGGACGTCATCACCTCGCCTAGAATGGTGTTAGGACGAGATAAGACAAGGTGACCAGGCCACAGCTGTGCCTGGCACTGGCAGGGCGAGCTGTGGGGGTCCCAGGGTGCTTGGCCCCGGGAAACGCTGGGAAGCAGCATGCTGAGGGCTGTCGGCAGCCCAGGCGGGCCCCAGGCACACAGCTGGCACCGCCGCGGAGCCCAGAAAAGGATTCGATTCCTTCTCAGCTCAGAAGGAAACAAAAATGGGATTGTAAGTCCAATGTTTTCCTAGAGAAAATAAATATATTTGTCTTTTATTTGAGAGCAGTGGTAGGGTGTGAGTGGGGCATTCTTGAACACAAAGGGGCCCACCTGGGCACAGGGACCAGTGACCCCGGTACCCTGGGCTCCTGTCCCAGCACTGCCGGGCAGGACGGGGACCAGCACGCTCTCAGAGCCCAGATGACAGCCTGTCTGAGGGGACACAGCTCCACCCTCAGGGATTCTCAGTCTGAGGGGACACAGCCCTGTCCTCAGGGAGCCCCGTCTGTGGGGACACAGCCCCGTCCTCAGGGAGCCCCATCTGAGGGGACACAGTCCTGTCCTCAGGGAGCCCCAGTCTGAGGGGACACAGTCCTGTCTTCAGGGAGCCCCAGTCTGAGGGGACACAGCCCCGCCCTCAGGGACCCCCAGTCTGAGGGGACACAGCCCCGTCCTCAGGGAGCCCCAGTCTGAGGGGACACAGCCCTGTCCTCAGGGAGCCCCTGTGTGAGGGGACACAGCCCCGTCCTCAGGGAGCCCCAGTCTGAGGGGACACAGCCCTGTCCTCAGGGAGCCCCAGTCTGAGGGGACACAGCCCTGTCCTCAGGGAGCCCAGTCTGAGGGGACAAAATTTTGTTCTTGGAAATTCCACAATATCTTGAAATAAATGAATAAATAAATAAATAAATAAATAAATACTTTGAAGAAGATCGAGTAACTGGACCAGGTGGGTGCTTGGTCTCCCCCCAGGCAGCTACAGACAGAAGCTGGAGAGGACACCCTGCAACTGGCCATGGGGGCACTGCAGGGGCGAGGGCAGCAGGGAAGGGGAGGTGAGCGGGCTGTGGGCGCCTCTCCTCAGCCCCTGTGCCACGGCCACTCTTGGGCACGACCACCCCGTGGCTGTCCCTGGCTATGCTGTCCCCCGTGGCACAGGACTCACTCCTGGTGCGGTCGGGTAACCTCACAGCCTAGGTGCCCCCCCAACCCGTCCCCAGGCTGGCGCCCTCCAGAATTAAATGTCCATATTGGAAATAGCAAAGTAAACACCAATAGGTAAAGTGCAAATTAAAGTGCTCCTCCCAGGTACCTTATTTATAGAGCTGAGCTCAGCCCTGGCGCCCTCCTGGCAGAAGCCACAGGGTAGAGCAGGCACCTGCCCAGCCGGCCGGCCCCGTGGGGGGGGGGTTGGAGGTGGGCCAGGGCCTGCCCCAGGCCTGGACACCCCAACATGTGGGATGGGGTGAGAATGGGGCCTGTGGTATGTCTTGGACTCACCCCCACCAAGAGCTTGGGGTGGGCCGGAGGCCTGGTTTGTCTGTCGGGGGTAGAACAGGGCCCGTGGAATGGTGTCGGGGGGGAGACACCACAGTGGTGATGAGAACTGGCCCCTCCTTAGCAGTATGGTGGGGAGGGCACTTGCCTTGCATGCAACAGACCTGGGTTCTGTCCCCGATACCCCAGGGCACAGATTAGGAGTAATCCCTGAGCACAGAGCCAGGAGGATACCTTCAGCACCGTCGGGTGTGGCCCGAAAACCAAATAAGCAGTTAGTGAGAAGTGCTCTGGGGGCTGAAATCACCTCACCTCACAGAGGCCGACCCCACCCTCAGTTTACAGATGAGAACACTGAGGCCCACTGAGGTTATGTAACGACAGCCCAGCTGCATGGCCTCTGGGGTTGGAGGGCGGGTCTGAACCCCACGTGCTCTCTGAACCCTCTCCACAGCCCTCCCCTTCCCTGTCAGTGGCGTTGGCTGCCTGCTGGCCCCATCGAGTTTTTCTCCCCAACAGAATGTGCCCGGGGTCACGTAGGAAAAGGCCCAGGCCGGCACCTTGCCCTGTGGGGAGGCAGGTGGGCCCGTTTAGTTATGCCCTGGGCTGAGGCACACCCACACTCTCCCAGGGCCCGCTGCACAGGTGCGGGTGGCCAGCGGCCGCGGGGCCAAGCGCAGGGCCCAGCCCAGGCCAGCAGGGGCCCAGCCTGACCTCGGCCTGGCTGGCCTGGGGCTCGAAGCAGGGCGCCCGCAGCCGCCACGGTCAGCCGCAGGTTTATTAGCAGAGGGAAGACGCCAGGAAACCACACTTGGCCCAATGTGCCCATCCCACCAGCCCTGGGCCGTGGGGGGCGGCACAGCTGGGTGTGGAAGGAGGAAAAGGCTCTCCCCAGAGCCTCACGCCGCCGTGGGCACGGAGCTGGCTTCAGCGGGCAGCAGGGACACCGGCAGGATAAGCCACTGCTAATAGCCTGCGTCGTGGCCAACACACGCGCCCAAAATAGCCGTGTCCTGAGCAGGCTGCAGGGCAGGCCCAGGGGCCGCGGCACACACAGCGGCCAGGGTCCCACCTTGGCTCACTCCTCACCTCAGGGGTCAGGGTGGGGGGTGGGGGGGTCTCCGGGGCTGAGAGATGAAGGAGTAGCTGGTGGGTTTCACAGAGCCCAGAGTGGACCGGACCCTGGTTTCTGGTGATGTGACCTTGGTCTCGGCGTTTCCCTCTGCTCTGTGGGGGCAGGATCCCGTGAAGGTTGAGGTGCCCCCCAACACCTGCCACCAGCCCCCCAGGATTAGAAAACTGACACCCCAGACTGAGACCAGCCCAGCACGGAGCTCACTCCCTGCCAGACTCTGTCAATATCTAGAACTCTTAGGAGTGACCCTTAGGAGACAGCTTCACCTCCGGCTTATACTTGGGGAAACTGAGGCATGAAGGAGTTTGGGTACAGAGAGAAGTGGGCAGTGTGGCTCTGGAGGCAGCACTGTCACCACCCCAAATGCCATCTGAGGAGTGTCCTTGAAGGGGCGGGGGGAGGGGATGCTGGCCCCAAGAGACCTCAAGAACCTGCTCTGCAGAGTGGCCCTTGGCATGGCCTGGGGCACGGGGTCATGAGTTTGTTGCCCCCGTGATGGTCGTTCTGTTTCCGTTTGGGGGGGTCTCCCAACTGCTGCCCTGGAGGTCCCACCAGCGATTGTCAGCTGCTGGGTGGTGGTTCAAGGCGAGGGTCGAGGAGGCGGTGCTCGGGTGGGCTACAATGTCCTGGACAGTCTGGCAGCACCCAGGGGTGGGTGTGTGCCAGGGACGCGCTCTAACAGCGAGCAGTGAACCCGAGCTGCGGAGCTGAGCACTGTAGCCGAGCCCATCCGGAACCCTGCTGCCGGCTCCCATCCAGCCCAGCTCCCAGCCCAGCTCCAGGGACGCCGGAGCACTGAGGCGAGAGCACCACACCAGATGGTGCGAGCAGGGTGAGCCGTGTGCGAGAGCAACCACAGCCAGGCTAGGGGCTCCGGGTCATCGCCTTACAAGGATGCTGAGGCGAGGCTGAAGAGGTGGGTAGGGTGGAGCGACAGCACAGCAGGGAGGGCAGACTGGGTCCGACCCCCCCACCCCCGGCATCCCATACGGTTCCCAGAAGCCCGCCAGGAGTGATTCCTGAGTGCAGAGTCAGCAAGAGTAAGCCCTGAGCACCGCTGGGTGTGACCCCCCCAAAACAACAACACAAAAGAGGTGGGCAACCCCTCCCGTTCCCTCCATCTCGGCTCCTCCCAGGGCGCAGGGTGGGGGTAAAGGGGGGGCAGAGAGCGGCCAAGCTGCGGTCGAGCAGCAGGGGATGGGTGTGTAAAACGTGTCCCGGTCATCGTGTCGGGGGGTGGGGGCAGAGGGCTGCCCGCCGTGTGGTCCCCAGCCCACGCACTGTCTGGCCACTCCGGGGGGTGGGCTGGGGGCCCATAAATAGCAGCTTCTCCCCGGTGTTCGGAATAGAAACCCAATCCAAACAGTGTGGTGAGTCGGGGCTTTCCAGGGCGGCCGCAAGTCCCAGGGGCTGGAGGCAGCTTCCAGGGCCCCCTGCTCCCCTCGCGCCTCTCCGAGAATCAGGTCATCTTGGGGAGAGAGCCGACCTGGCCCCGGTCCCAGAACCCTCCCCACCTCAGGAAGGAATGCCAGGAGGTGACGGGGGCACAGCAGGTGACGTCGGCTGGGCATGAGCGGGTGCCTGGCACCTTGAGACGTGCTATAGGTGATTAGCCCCGGCCGCCTCCCCCACCATCCTGGCAAATTGCTCCTCTGACTCTCCCCATTTCACAGAGGGAGAAACTGGGGCACAGCAGGATAATGTCACAGGACTGGGGCCTCACCGTCAATGCTAGATATAAGATCTGAACCCAGGCCACCAGCTGCCGTGTGTGCCACCTTCTCCCAGGTAGGCAGGTGACCCCGACATCCAAGTAGAAGGTGGTGATGGACCCAGGTGTCCAGCTTGTGTAGGGCAGAGGGGAGGGGAGAACACAGGGGGAGGTGGGGTGCCCGGGTAGGGCTGGTCTGCTAATGGCAGCTCGGTCCCTCAAGGGACAGCGGGGGAAGCGCTGGGGACCCCATGGTGTTTGAGAGCCACTGGAAGGGTGTTGAGGTAAGTAGTCCCTCACTGGGTCTCGCCCCCACCGCCACTCACTCAGGGGCCCAGAGAGGACAGCCCTGATTGATGCTCCGTGAGATGTGACCAGGGACAGACCAGCCTCCTGCCCTTGGGTCCCACTGGCCCCAGGAGCTGGGCCAGACCCCTCAGCTCCTTCCACGGGGCCTTCAGGACACTGTGTCAGGTGTGCTGGTCACACACAGGCCTGGTTTCTTTTTCCCTTCTTGCTTCCCTGCCAGGCTGTGTGGCACTGAGCAGCCCGAGCAGACACCACTACCTGGGTGCTGGAACCAGGAGGCCTGGTTCTTCATGGGCAGCCCGGGGCCAGCTCGTGACCTGGACTCCCAGAGCACAGGATGGTTCCCCACCTCGACAGGGGAGGCCCCAAGTGTGTGGAGGCGACCAGACCCTTGCCTTGGCCTGTGGGCACATCTGGAGGTCAGCTGAGGGCAGGAGGTTCTGGCAGCTGAGGGCAGGAGGTCATCCCGGGCACAGGGGCAGGGAGGTTCTCAGAACCGGATTCCAAGAAGAGGACAGGCAGCTTGCACTGTCCCTCCTCCCCGTGGCTGACCAGTCTCCCTGCAGACCCCCAAGTGGCCTCTCTTCTCTGGGTTCGCCTTCCTGGTTCCACAATCTTGTCAGGAGAGATGGTGAGGGCCTGACTCAACAACCCGAACCTCCCCGAGGGCCGTTGAATGGATGGATTCCTGTCAAGGAATTCTTAAATCTAGTGGGAACATCACAGATCCTTTCCCCTTCCCTCTCTCTGAGGCTGTGAGGATGGGACACACACACACACACACACACACACACACACACACACACACACACACACGCACACGCACACATAGATATGCACGCACACACACATGCATACACACATGCATAAGCACACACATGCATAAACACACAGACATACACACAGACATACACACATATACACACATAAACACACATGCACACGCACACACATGTATACATGCATACACGCACACGTGCACACACATACACACATACATGCACACATACGCGCACACATACAGACATGCATAAACACACACATACACACATGCACACACATGCACGCATGCAAACATACACATATAAACACACATGCATACACACGCGCATACATGCATGCATGTACAAACATGCACACATGCACCATATACACACATGCACACACATGTACACACACACATGCATGCACATACAGACTGTGCTCTTGGCTTGCAATGGACACCAGGAATCAGATCCACGACCCCATGTGTGCAAGGTGGGGACTTGCGGTGGAGCCCCAGCCCCCTAACGGGTTGATCTTGTTCCCTGCAGCGCAGGGTCCCCTCTAACACACAGGCACCGGCCACCCGGGCACGTGGCTCAGTGGCAGAGCATGTGCTGCTCCCATCTAGGCCCTGAGTGTGACCTCGGCTCCACCTGTCCCGCCCGGCACCCCCAGGTGTGGCCAGTAGAGTCCAGCACCACCACCTCCAACTCCGCTGGCCCTCACCAGGCCAAATTGCAGGAGTGACCAGGGCCCCGAGTACTGTGTGGTGTGGCCCTGTCAGACTGCCCAAGGCTCTTGGAGCCTACAGGTGGCCCTGGCTGTGGCAGGGGGGAGAGACAGGCCCCTTCGTGGCCACATGCTCATCCCGGCCGCTCCTCCATGGAGCCGCCCTTCGACTCCCAGGCATCCCCACACCACTTTGGTCCCTGCTGCCGTCCCTCTGTCCCCTCTGTTGAGAAACTGCCCCCAGCTCTAGGGCAGCCCTGCTTGCAACGGGCCGAGGGCTTCCCTCTCCAGGACACCTGGGGTGCAGGAGGGAGGGTCCCACCTCTGGCCTTCCATGGGGACAGCCTTGGGGCGTCCCCGTGGGACAGAGGAGAGCTCTCCTCTGTGCCGGGGCCTCTCACGTCCTGTCCCCCGAGCTCTCTCCAGTGCTCCCTGGGAGTGTTCCCACCAGCTCCCGAGAGACTTGAGTTAAGACACCGCGTGAGGAAAGTAGTCGTGGGCAGAGCCCTACAATGCGCAACTTGACCTCTAAACCCCAGTAAACATCCCCACTTCACAGAGGGAGGGACGGGGGCCCAGGGGGATAAGTCCATTGCAGTGAGAGGTACTTTTGCTATCCTACCCCAGGGATAGGACAGAGGCAGGATTCTCACTTGGTACAGGACAGCTGGCTCACACATGGGCACAGATGCGCAATGCACACAGATACATACAAGCACATGCATGTGCATAGGAACACACAGGCATGTGTGCATGCAGAGGTACATGTATATGCACACAGGCACACACAGACATGCATGTGTATGCACAGAGATACTTGCAGGCACATGTGTGCATACCCACAAACAGACACACACATGCCCGAGCCCATGCACGTGTGCACAGATTCACACATCACACTTAAACACCAAGATGCATGCATGCACACGTGAGCTCATAGACACATGCACGTGTGGGCATATAGGGACACACATATGCATGTGGGTGCCTGTATGTAGGCTGTGTACACACATATACACACATGCATATATATGGCAGCACATATGTGCATGGGCACTTCTGCACATGTGTGCAGAGATATGTACATGTGTGCACAGATACACAGACACATGTATATCCACACAATGCACTTGCATAGGCACGCACACACACGCACGCGCACACACACACGTGCACACACACACACACACACACAATGTGGACCGCAGAGCATGTGAGCTCAGCCGCGGCAGACACTGTGCCTGGCACTTGGCACCATTTGGAGGCCGTCTCTTGACATGGCATTGCTGTGGACCCCAGGCAGACAGCATCCCCGCCCCACCCAGACGTGCAACCTTCAGGACCCATATTTTCCTGTCCCCTCCCTCACAGCCATGGGCACTGGTCGAGTGCAGCCCTGGGTCTCCCGCTGCCCCGTCAGCTTAGCACATCACAGACTTGTGTAAAGGTCTGCTGAGAACAGCATGAATTACTTCAGGCCTCAGGGTGGGGCCGTGAGCCGATCAGCCTCCACAGAGGCAGATTTGGGGTGGAGGAGAGCGCCAGGCGCACCGACGCACACATGCTAAACTGAATCCCCGGAAACTTCTCTGCCCGCTCACCTCTGAGCGAACAAAACCATAATCAGATCCAGAACCGCGCGCATCAGGGCACGCACCAGAAGCCGCTCACTCTGCCGGCAGACACGCAGGGGCCACGCCCTAAACCCTAGCAAGGGGCCACCTGGGCCGGGGTCTGGTGGAGGCCCGTCTGCATCCTGGCCGGCGGGACCCAGCAAGAGCAGCTGCGCCCCACATTCTCAGCCCCACCCCGGGCCCCACGAGAGCCCGCCCGGCTTCCCCTGAGGCCTAGGCTGCCTTCCCAGCTCCACTGGTCACTCGGGCTCGGCCACTTCCCACAGACCGCGTGGTGCAAGCCCTTTCAGGCCACAACCAGGAAGGAGGAGGAGAACCAAGCCAAGGCCTCAGGGCAGTGACACCCGAGCGTGCTGGTCCCGCCTGGGCCTGTCTGGGGCCTCCTGTCACCTGAAGCGCCACCACCCGAGCCCGTGTGTGCAGGTGGACAGCCCCTGCGTGGGGAAGAGTGTCAGTGTGTCACCAGCCCCCTGCAGAAATAAAGCTGCTCAGACAGCTTGGGGCCAAGTCGCTCCAGGCAGGACAGGGGCGGCTTAGCCTTTGGGGAGCAGGCGCCTTGGAGAGCCGCTCTGGGCTCAGGAGGCCCCTCTGCTGCTCTTGCGGCTTCTGCTGTGACCTCCGGGGTTGGCCCTGTCCAGCTTGTCTTCGGAGAGGGTCCGCTACTGTCTGGGGTTGCAGATTCCTTCCCTCGCTCCGGGCTGCAGAGGCCAGCAAGGGGCCCACACCCATCGCTCTGGCCGGCTTCCGAGGGCAGCTGGTGGGAAAGGAGGACCCCGCGTCCAGCACACGCCAGCAATGGACAGATGCAACTGGAGGGCGGGGTCCCTCCCTCTGCCTGGGGAACTCATGGCCCCCCAAGAGAGCAGCCAGCCTCGGAGTCAGAGGCTCCCCCTGCTCCTGGGGTGGGTGGGGCTCCCCGACCACGCCCACCCACCCTGGCCAGAGCAGGTTCCTGCTCCCCACCCTTCCCCCTCCCCACCTTGACCCAGGTCTTTTCTCCTCGATTCACTTTCATTTTTTCATTATTTCTGTCTCTTAGGGCTGGAGCGATAGCACCGTGGGTAGGGCGTTTGCCTTGCACATGGCCGACCCAGGTTCGATTCCTCCACCCCTCTCGGAGAGAGAGACCAGCAAGCTACCGAGAGTATCCCGCCGACACGGCAGAGCCTGGCATGCTCCCGTGGCATATTCAATATGCCAAAAACAGTGACAACAAGTCTCACAATGGAGACGTTACTGGCGCCCACTGGAGCAACTCGATGAGCAATGGGGTGACAGTGCTACAGTGATACAATACCTCTGTTCACAGAAGTGTTAGGGGCACTGGAGAATGAGAACAGAGAATCCGGGGGTCCTTTCCTCCAGGCAACTGAGGAGCAGGCAGGCAGCTCACGCTAACCAAAGGGTAAGGGGTGAGGGTGAGCGCCAGATTCCACAGTCTCTGTCTTGTTAAGAAGGGGACACATCTTCCCAGGGAAGGAACCCAGACGAGTCTTTTGTCCTGTGGGCAAGAGGAGGGGGTCAGTGCTGGGAGACATGAGGACTCCGGGGCTTGAACTCAGGACCTCACACATAAGACGGACCCTTGAACCACAGTCCCTGGGGCCTGAAATGAGCCTCAAAAATTCTGAGTGTGGAGGAGAAGGCAGCGCTGCCAGAGGGAGCGGCCTGGACACGGGGTGCGAGGGAGTGGCCTGTGGGTCAGGGCACTGCCAGAGAGTCTCCTGAGGGACCTCTGTAAAAGGCACGTGGGGTCCGTTGGACAATGAGGCTTGCGATGCCCCCCAGGGTCCCCTCCTGCTAGGCAACTAACACCAACTTTTATTTTTAGTTTCTTTCCAACATAGCAGCTTGTGGGGGGCGGGGGGGACTGGCAGTGCTGGGGGCTCCTGGCCACGCTTCGGGAGCATGTGGTGGCAGGGCTGGAACCCAGGTCTCCCCCGTGCTTGTTTCTCTTCACCTGGCCTGGTTCCACTTTCTTTCCTGACCACACCTTGGAGCCCACAGGCTAGCCCTGGCCTCTCCCGCAGTGCACCAGGGTGGGGTGGGGGGGTCACAGGCTCCGAGTCAGGCCAGGACTCGTCCCCCACACTAGCCTCCGGAAGCCCGCTTCACTGCACCCCAACCGGGGAGCAGCGGCTTGCCCGTACCGACGACCGTTGGGGACCCTCGAGCCTGCCCCATGGCTCCAAGGCCGTCACAGCCGGTGGCTCTGCAGAGAGGCTGTGATGCGTCAACCCGCCGGGCCCTCGGCAGGCCTGGACGGCAGCCCGGTGAACCCTCGCTGCCCTCCCCCTCACGCCACCCCCACAAGCCTCCCCCTGCCCTCCTCGGCCGCTCTGGCTTCCTCGGGCTTCGGCTGGGTTCCCACCGGCTGCACCGGCCCGGCCCAGGAGCCAGTGCTGCGTGACACAGACCAGGGCCCTGGGGTCACCACCCAAACTAATGCACGTTTCAGCATAACTTCTGCTGTTTCCGTGGGAGTAGGACAAGCCTGAAAAGGCCACAAAACCCAGCCTGGATTTTCGAACAAAAGAGGAGTTTCCTTCCCTTCCAGGCAAGGGCAAGAAAAGCAATATATATATATATATATATATATATATATATATATATATATATATGCACACACACACACACACACACACTCACATCTACCCCCCATGGTCATCCCTGTTCCCAACGGCCTCTGTTCTGTTGGGTGCATTTAGTGGTTTGGCAACTGTGGGCGTATTTTAAAATCTGCTGTCCAGGCAGAGAGACAAAGAAGGCTGGTGTGGGGCCAGGGAAGGCCTCGGAGGACAGGGATATTCATCTTGTCAAAAATAGCCCACCCTGTTGCTATTTCTACGGAGTTTGGCAAACAAAGCCGTATGATTTTCCCTTTTTCTCCCCAGCCCAGCTTCACGAAGACCGTCTGATAAAAATAGTCGATAGCAAGCTCAATAAAAAGCGGGGATATTTTTACACAGAAGCCCCACGTGGAACGAGGTGGCCGGGCAGCAGTGTGGGACGGGTGGGGATGGGCCCATGATCACAGAGCACCGGCACCGGACCGGCCCGAACCCAGGCAGGGAGGAGAGACTGGAGGCACAGGAGACTCACTCCTCCAGCCAGGGTCAGCAAACAGGGTCAGCAAACAAGGACCTGCGCGCCCCTGGGCTTGTGGGTTTCCCAGGCCCTGCTGGCCCGACACCCCCTTCAGCTCTGTTCCCGCCGCCCCACCCCCCTCGTGGTGATGAGAGACTGGGCCCGACAGGAGGTGGACGCTGGACATACCTCTGCGCCGGCTGAGCTGTGCAGAGTCTGTGGCTGAGAGAACTTTCTCGAGAGAAACAGGTGTCAGGACGGATGAGGACAGCTCCGCCTACAAATCCTGACAAATACCTTCAGAGAGTGTCAGGCAGCTCGTGGCTTTGGGGGTGGCCAACGAGTCTGGAGCGAGCCAGGCGGCATGTCTGTGAACTGTGGCTGTGATGACCAGTGCCGTGCAGCCACTGTGTGTGTGTGTGTGTGTGTGTGTGTCCCCCGTGGCCAGCCAGCTCCATGCTAAAGGAGGGCAGTGGCTGTGCACTGGGTTGTGGGGGAGGGGGCTCCTACAGGGCAGAGGGTCTGGGAGAGCCCCCATGGGATTCCTGGCCCACATCCTTTTTGAGCTGGGGGTGGGAGGAAGGGCCTGGCACCCATACTAAGGTCCATGGTCCAGTGGTTCTGGTCGTGCCACCAGTCAGCCCCTCAGCACAGGGCAGAAAGATGCATCCCCCACATTGGCCACTGCAGTACAGGGTGGCACTCCCCACTAGCCCTCCCCCATAGCTGCAGACTCCCTGAAGAAGGCAGGCTGACTTCCTGGAGGAGGCAGGCTGATGAGCTGGACTTCCAGAACTGCAGCTCAAAGCCCAGGGCGTGGGGATTGGGACTCACTGCCCTGCCCACAGCCCTGCTCTTGCCACCTCGTCTCCATGGCTTTCGAGCTCAGAGCAGTGCAGCCACGGCACCCCGGCGACCTTGGGAGGTTGGCAGGGTAACCCATTTAAAAGACGGTGAAACTGATCCGGGGAGATGACCCTGAGTGGGCTGAAGCTACATGGCGGGCAGGCCGAGGGCACCTCCCCACCCCCGCTGCTCCTGGGGCCCCCGCCCAGCTCAGCTGGCCACACTAGTCTCACCTCCTCCAGCCCCGCGACCCTGCGCTGGGCACAGCCCCATCCTCTCCCAGGTAACTGCAGTGCATGAAGGAGACACACGAATTCTCTCACCCCAGGGGTGGACAGCGTGACCAGGCACTTGCCCACCGAGCACTGGAATGGGAGTCTAGTTCACTTGGCAGCAACTCTATATGGTCTTAGGGATGTCACTTCCTTTCTCTGACTCTCCTGTTCCCTGAATGGGTGAATTGATGCTTTAGGGGGCAGGCGGCCATGCCCAGGGTGCTTGGGAGACTGTCAGATGCCGGGCATTGGGCCCCGAGCTCCTGCATACAGAACACCAGATCCCGGGACACTGAGGCATCTCCCAGCCCTGCA
The DNA here is from genome assembly GCF_027595985.1 of Sorex araneus. Classification (NCBI taxonomy): domain Eukaryota; kingdom Metazoa; phylum Chordata; class Mammalia; order Eulipotyphla; family Soricidae; genus Sorex; species Sorex araneus. The sequence goes on along the minus strand of NC_073305.1, from coordinate 78,147,263 downwards.
CCAAGCAGCCTCTGGGGCTCTTTGTTTGAAGACAGAAAACAGTGGGCTGACCAGAGAGTACAGCGGGGCCGCCCCGGGAATGGGCCCCAGCTGCCCCCGGTGTGTCGGGCAGAGTTGGGGCCGGGGTCCAGCCGAGAAGCCGGCCTGCAGCCACCCACACCCCGAGCTGCGTTTCCCCCCGGCCCCCTCCACCACCACTCTCGTTCCCCCTCATTACCTCTGACCGTCACCCCCCCTGCAGGGTTAGAGGCTTGCCTTGTGGGGGCCACAGAGGGCCCTCAGCCCCCCCGCGCCCCCACTGCCCTCCCCCCTCATTGTCCCCTGCCCACCGTTGACTTTGCTGCCACAGGAGCCGCTGGGAGCCGAGCTGGGGAGTCAGGGGGTGCTGGGCAAAGCGGCTGGTAACTGGCGGGGCCGGTTTCTCTGCTGAAACTTCCACCACGCGGGTCAAAGGCAAATAAATAAACAGGAGGCCGAAGGGCACCTCTGCCCAGGGGCCTGGGAACTGGGAATTTGGGGCGGGCTGGAGGCCAGTAGCGCCCGGCCAGGCAGGGGGACGCTGGGGATTTCAGTGCTGTGAAGCCTCGCTCCCCCTCCCAGGTCCCCTGGGTCTCCCGAACGCTGTGATTTTGAAAGTGTGGTCCCCCCCCCGCTGTGGGTTCCTGGGGGTGGCGGGGGGTGGGGATAGGCCACGGGGTGAGTAGCCACTCAGAGTCAACGCTGCGTGAGCACCAAGGTGTGCCAAGCCCCAGGTGCCTCTCGCTGGAGGTGGCCCCGGGTCAGGAAGCGCTCTGGACAAGCTGGTTTTCCAGATGCGTGCACGAACTTCTCCGAGAGGTGACCCAGAGTGGGGGTCAGTACGCGCTCAGTCCACTGTGCACATAGCCCCCCAGGATACTGGAGCCCCCATCATCTCCCCCATGGGTGTGGCCAGGCTCCTGTTGCTAGGAGAAAGCCCGCTTGTCATCACGGAGCTCTCCACTTTAGCCAGATTGTTGTTGGTCACATCCTGCCTGACCTCTGCTCCCCACAGGCAGGACTGCACCAAGCCCATGATCTGGAGTCCCCTGCTACCTCACCAAGACCCCAAACTCCTACTCCATGGCATTGTTCCTGCAACGCCACATGCAGACACCTGCCTCAGGGCCTTTGCACTTACTATTCCTGCTACTTGAAATGCTGTTTCCCTTGATTCCATGACTGGGATGTCTCTGGTCGGTGCCTATTCAGGTGTTGCCTTTGCAGAGAAGACTTTCCTGTCCTTCCAGAACAGAATAGCCTTCCATCTCCTACCGGTTCCCCACTCCCATCCTGCTCTTTCTCCCGAGTACCTCTGGCTTCTGGCATGCGTGCGTGTGTGTGTGTGTGTGTGTGTGTGTGTGTGTGTGTGTGTGTGTGTGTGTATGTGACTGTCTAACATTGGACATTCTCCTCCTACCAGAGGGTGACTCGGAGAAAACAGGGTTATGGACCCATCATGTTCACTGTCGTATCTCCAGAGCCCAGAACGTGCCTGGCATGTAGCAGGCACGTCAGTGATGGTTGGACACATGACTGAGCGGGTGATGACGCACAGTCAGAGACCCGTAGGCCCTGCTGCCCCAGCCCAGTGGCCCTGGGCTTCACATTCTCCTACTGCGTCCAGGGCAAACCTCCCTCCCACTCTCTGGGGGCTCCCTCCCTCCCCAGGGACTACCACAGTCATGAGGGTGTTCGCCTTCCACACAGCCAACCTGGGTTCAATCCCCACCATCCCATTTGTCCCTCACACCTGCTTGGGATGGTTCTTGAGTAATCCCTGGGCATTGCCAGCCGTGGCCCCCACCCCCACCCCAAACACACAAACAGCAACAACAACAAAACAAGAAAAAACTCTGAACCATAAGGCCGTCGTGTCTCCATAGAGGAGAGCTGGCCAGGGGGCGGGGGTATTGTTGTTCTGGGCAGTGGGCCACACCTGTGGTACTCCGGTTCTGAGCTCGGGGATCACCCCTGGCAGGGCTCAGGTGACCATAGGGGTTGCTAAGGATTGGACCCGGGTCAGTGGTGTGCAAGGCAAGCATCCTCGCCGTGGTCCTAGCTCTCTGGCCCCAGAAGCGTATTCTAATGGAGCTCTGGGTCCCGGGGCAGGTCTGGCCCTCGGCTCCCCAGGCCAGGTCTCGGGGAGACTGTGGGGAGAGGCCGGTGTATTAATAGCAGAACCTTGGCAGCCCTTTGAGTGAAAGTGAGATGACCTGGTCCTTATCAGGCACGTCTGTGCCCCAGGAACAGTGAGGTCCAGTCCAGGCTCAGTACACTCCGGAATGCTGAGGGCAGGAGGGGTCACTGCCAACAGAGCTGGCCAAAGTTGGGGTGCGAGTGGTGGTGCTTCTCCCGGGCTCTGGCAGTGGGCGCCTGTGGATGGATCTTGCCGCCCTGTTCCTCCGGAGAGTTCCCAGAGTGCTAGGCTGACACGTGGGAGGTAACCCTGGGGTGCTACCTCTAGAAAGCATTTCTAGAGCACCGCAAAAGTGCCCCGGACTGGTGCCAAGAGCTGATGGCCTGCCCGGGAGGACCTCACAGTGACATCCGGGAGGCCTGTGTGACATCCTGGTGTGGGTGTCCAGGCTGGCCCCTGGAAGCCAGGAGGGGCCCCAGGATTCCGTCTCAAAGAGCCGGCAGAGAACGTGCTTCAGAGCCTCGTGGCGCTGGCACTGTCATGCCCATTGAGCAGATGGGGGAAGCAGAGACCTGGCAGGTGGGCAGAACCCCAATTCAAAGCGAGCTAGGCTGCCTCCAGGCTGGTTCCCAGCATTCCTCTAAGTGGGTATTCCAGAAACCCCTGGCCCCTGCCGGAACCCAGGATCGGCTGTGCAAGGGAGGTGGTAGGTCCTCTGGACGACTTCCCTTTGCTGTCTGGGATGCTTGCAGCGGGCAGGCACTGGAGTTCAGGATCAGACCTCAGGACAGAAGCAAAACCACCCCGGGAAGTGGCTGAGAGACAGAGCCCACATCAACCCCAGCCCTGCTGCCCAGTGGGCAGGCAGAGCGCCACCTCTCGGAGCCTTTGTTTTCTCTTCTGTCACTAGAGTCAGTAGATAGACACACAAGGCCCAGAGCACTCCAGGGCATAGGACGATCACTAAGACACACGGTCACATTAGTGATAAGGAGGATGGATTGCCAGCACCGCGTCTGACCTCTGGTGACTGGGACCCAGCATTTTAGATGGTCTCAAAAAACAAAAAAGGGTCGGAGCTATAGTACAGTGGGTAGGGCATTTGCTTTGCACGCAGCTGACCCAGGTTTGATTCCCAGCATCCCTTATGGTCCCCAGAGCAACTGCAGAGCCAGGAATAAACCCTGAGTGCAGAGCCAGGAGTTAACCCCTGAGCATCATCAGGTGTGACCCAAAAGGGAAGAAGGAGGAGGGAGGAGGAGGATGAGGAGGAAGAAGAAGAAGGAGGAGGAGGAGGAGGAAGATGAAGGAGGAGGAGGAAGAGGAGGAGGAGGAGGAAGAAGAAGAAGAACAACAACAACAACAACCATTATCCACAAACTGCTAGTCATCCTTTAGAGCCCATTTACACATGAGCGCATCCTCCAGGCCCTTGCTAGAGTGTATACTCCCACCGCGTAGTGCTAGCCAGGGATTTTACCTTCCTCAAGGATGCCACGTAGGAAAAGAAAAGAGAGGACATGCAACAAGCACCTGATGTACGCTAGGCAGAGCTAGCATTAATCACACTCATTCCCCACGGGGACACTGGCATTTGATAGGAATCATCGTTCTCTTAAGAGCATTTATCAAGGCAAGTTTAGTTCTGGGCTTCAGTCCTGCCTCCCCGCTGAGGACAAGAGCATGGAGGAGTGTGAGGCCTCCGTGCGAGGCGGCTTCCTGGGAGAAGACTGAAGGATGCTTGTGCTGCGTCCAGAAGGTTTCTGCTTCCCCAAAGGTTAAGAACTCTCATCTCCCACTTCTTCAGCTGCCAGAGCCCAGCGAAAGGTCAAGAACCTGTCGGTGAGTCAGGTGGGTTGGATGAATGAACCAATGAACGTATGAATGGGCAAACACGAAGGGGGAAAGGGTAGAGGCAACACACGAATCTGAAGGAATCTGGATTCTCTTAATTGTGCTGGAAGAAAACCAATGGGGGGGAGGTGAACCCCACCAGGCAGAGGGCCCCTGGGGAGGCTAAGCGTGAGTGTTTTCGTTTGCCTCCACCACCATTCCCTCCTGCCCCGGGCCTCCCGGGGCACACTCCTCCACGCCTGCCCACTGCCAGGAGGCCTCTCCGCACCACTGAGTGGGCTGGGCCCCCCTTATCCTGAGATGCTTGCCCTGGGGCGGGGGCGGGGGCTCTGAGCCTCTCCAGGGGGTCCTGCTGGCTTCTCTCCAGCCCCCACTGGCCCCTGAGAGCCCTTGGTACTTGGCTGAGACACAGCGTGGCACCCCAAAACTCTCCATCCCAGGAGAGGGCCAGCACCTGCACCCAGGAAGAGCCCCGCTCTGCTCCCCAATGTTCTGCTGGCTTTGCTCTCCCAGCCCCCCATCCCAAGCCCGCCATTATGCTCTGGGGAGTCCCTGTAGCGTCAGTTCCAGAAGCACTGACATTGCGGTCAGGGGCAAAGTGGCCAGTGGGTGGGGGGCAGAGGCCAGGGCCTGCGGCTGGCCAGGGGCACCTCCCTCTTCCCTGCACAGAACTGGCAGGACAGCCCGTCTGTCCTTCTCCAGCCACAGCCTGGGGAGGCAGCCCTCCTCACACACATGCCCCCGCCCTGCCGGAGGCCCGTGGCCAGTCCACTGGGGACATCCCTCAGGGAGTGCCAGGGTGGGCACCCTGGGCGGCCACCCTGCTCTGCTGGTGGTTTGTACGTCTGGCTCTCTGCGGTCCAGACGGCCCCAACGGTCCCTTGGGGGTGAGTAGGCTCCTGCCCAAACTCGAAGTCACAGCTGAGCTGGTACTGCAGAGCCTCTGGCCAGGGCACTAAGAGGGGAGAAGGGGGGGCGGGGGGACGGGAACAGGGGCCGCTGGCACCCAGTCCAGGCAGAGCGGGGAGGGGCCCTGGCCTCAAGGGTGGGCAGGGGGAGGAGCCAGCGCCTGGCAGAGCTGGGCAGAAGGGCAAGGCCGGGCACTTATGGCACCTGGCCCCCAAGTCACGTGGACAGTCACGAGCTTAATCCCCAGGACCATGGGAACACAGACAGGACTGTCCCGATGTAGGGATCCCGCAGCCACTAACGAGCTAACGAGCGCTGGCCACAGAGCAGTCAGTTGTGTGTGCGAGCCACAACTGAAGTGTCCGGATAAAGGCAAGCACCACAACCCAGCGTGCGAGCACCACAGCCATCTCCACAGCGAAAAGGGGAGGAAGGAATAAAGGAAAGAAAAGAAATGGCAAGCAGGGCCAGAAAGACAGCTCAGTGGTTAGGACACTTGCCTTGCAGCTGTTGATCTGGATTCAGTTCCTGGCACCCCAAATGGCTCCCAACCACACCCACCCACCCCCTGCCAGGAGTGATCCCTGAGCACGGGAGTAAGCACTGCTGGGTGTGGCCCCCAAATAAAACAAAAGAAAAAGAAGGCGTGCAGTTGGGGGCAGGAAGGAGGAATGCCCAGGCAGTGTCTCCCATTTCTCGCCCTCTGCAGCTCCCCACAGGTCCAGCACCCCACTCCCCACCTCCTCATTCCAGAAGCCTCTTCCCAAGCTCTCCTCACAACCCGCCTCTCCAAGCCAGCTCCCTAGTCAGGTCCTCACTGAACCCTCAGAACTCTCAGAGCAAGCTCACGTCTTTGTTATTATTATGTTTGTTTTGTGTTCTGGGCCACATCCAGCTGTGCTCCAAGCTTGGTGGGGCTCAGGGGACTGTATCCAGTGCCGGGGATCGAACCCGACTCGGCTGTGTGCAAGGCCAGCGCCTCCCCTTCTATACTAGTGTCCCCAGAGCCTGTGCTTCACCCAGCCCCCTCTCTCCAGCCCCTACACATTTATTCGTAGGGCCAGACGAGGCAGCTGCTCCCCAAGAAGGCTGTTTCACAGCAGCGGCTACAGAAGCAGTGACACCATCGATGGGCGTTAGATTCCGCTCACTCCTGATGTTAACGAGCGCTTCAGAAACCCAGTGCTGACCCTCAGGAGAAGGAGGTGATGGGGCGGCGCGGGGGAGGGGGCAGCCACCTCCTGCCCCTCTGCTGCCACCCCCACCCCCCGTGGGTGGCTGACTGGCTCCCAGTCTCCCGTGTGAGCCCAGGCTGTGGATTTTCTCTCACCTCCAAGACTGAGTAAGAACTGCGTGTTTGGGGGGGTGGAGCGATAGGACAGCGGGTAGGGCATTTGCCTTGCACGTGGCCGACCCGGGTTCGACTCCCAGCATCCCATATGGTCCCCTGAGCACCGCCAGGGGGTAATTCCTAAATGCAGAGCCAGGAGTAACCCCTGTGCATCACCGGGTGTGACCCAAAAAGCACAAAAAAAAAATCAAGAAAACGAGGGGCCAAAGAGAGAGTACAATGGGCAGGGCACTCGCCTTGCATGTGGCCAACTCGGGTTCAGTCCCCAGCATCCCAGGTGGTTCCCTGCACCCCTCCAAGAGTGATCCCTAAGTGCAAAGCCAGGAGTAAACCCTGAGCACCGCCAAGTATGGGCCCCCAAACAAAAATAGAGAAAGAATCAAAGAAACTGGATTCAGGAAGCCTCAGAGAGCACTGGGGGCCTTTAGCGTGAGCAGGCGGAGCTCAGGAGGAAAGGAAGAGCGCGGGAGGGAGAAAGGGGGCCCAAGGGGCGGGGGCCTGGCGGAGCGGCCACTCTTCTTCCCTCACCCCCTCCCCTGGCTGATGCAGGTCACCACTGCGGAGGTGTCGGCCAAGCGGGTGGATGGCAAACTCTTAGTTGTGGGGCTTGCGGCATATGCTGGGGGTCACACACTGGGTGGCACAGTGGGGGTCTCTCTGGGTCACTGTGTGTGCCATACAGCGGCTACACTGCACCTCCTGCACACAAGGGCGCTGGCCCTCTACCCCCAAACCACACGCCCACACCCCAGCCACCTGCCAGCACGACAGAATGTGCCTGGTCAGATACACCCCCCATGCCTGTTGGGGCAGGCTTGGCAGGGGGTTGAGGAAGCTTCTAGAAGTTCAATGGGGGAAAGTGCTGAGGAAGGCAGCTGGGGGGACACGGGGCCTTGTACACGCTGGCTGCCTGCAGCTCAATGTCCAGAGTCCGGGTGGGACAGGGGACCCAGGGACGCCAGAGCAGCAGAATCTGCCAGGGGCTAGGAGACAGCTGTGGGAAGGAGGGGAGGGTGGGATGCCGGGGCTGGGGTAGGATGTGTGGACGGCAAAGTGGCAGGAGCCGGTGAGGGGGCAGATCCTGGGCGAACTGCCCAGCTGGCTGAAGATCAGTCACTGCCATCAGGAGGCACAGGCTGACCCAGGTGCCCAGGAAGGGGCCTCTATGCCCTGGAGGGAAGGGCCCGCAGGTGGGGACACCCTCCCAGACCTCTCCCCCCGCCCGCCCCCTGGGCAAGGCCCCCTGTCTGCACCTGAGAATTCCCCTGGTCTAAGCTAACCCTCCTGCCACTGCTTGCCTGCAGGGCAACTGACCAGTGTGGCTGAGACTCGAACCCAGGCCTCTAGGCTGCAGAGCCACGCGGCTTCTGAAATATCCCTTCTGCTGCCCTGCAGCCATGGGGACCACACTCCCCTGCTGCTCCCCGCCCTTCCCGAGCCCCCCTCCTGCCTCCCCACGTCCCCGAGGGACCCCTGCACCCAGGCAGCCCTCTTTCCCTGGCCCAGCCTCACCCCCCTGCTGGAGTTTTGGGGTCCCTCTTCACCCCTGTATCCTGATCCTCACAGGTCCTGAAAAACTGAAACTGAGACCCGGCCTCGGGAGAATTTCAAAGCAGGCCCAGCTTCAAATAAATTCAATATGCGCGTGCTGAGCCCCGCTGTAACTGCAGGCAATTCCTCCGCTTTCCCCCTTCCAGGAGGCCCCAGGCCTGGTTGCATCATGAGGCCTGGGCTTCCTCCTGCCCTCAGCTCTGAGGTGGGGGGCAGAGGGTGGGGGAAGCTGCACCGTGAGGCCCTTGCCCCCCCATACAAGAGCAGCCAGGCCTCCCGCCCGCACCGCGCAGGGCAGCGTGTACCCCCCAACCGAACAGTCAGATGCACCCCACGCGTTCCAGAATGCCCCCTGCCTCTCCCAGCTGCAGACTTAATCCCAGAGTTGTTTCAAACTGAATTATGAGCCTGTCCCGCGGTAGCTGAGAAGTCCAGGCGGAAAAGGATTTACTGGCAGCGTTAAATCATGTGCTTATTGTGCAGCAAGCAGCCGGCGAGGGTCCGTCCTCCCCAGGTCCCACCAGAGGGCCCACCCACTCCCCTCTGAGGCCATCCCAGTCCCTGTGGGCTTCCTCCACAGGCCACAGCAAAAAGGGCAGCAGGCCGGGTACTCTCACCCTGGTGCTCTCTGTCTGGGCAAGGAGGCAGAGTTGGGAGCACAGGCTTCTTAAAAACCAGGGGCTGCACCAGCAGTGCTCAGCCTCCCTTTATGGCTGCCGAGGCGACACATGGCATGCACGGGAGCACCCTGTGCAGGGAGGCAACCCCAGGGCCTCACACACGCTAGGATCTGCTCTACCCTTGGGCCACATCCCCACGAACAAATTTTGGGGGGAGGGTAGGGACTGGTCCACACCAGGCAGTGCTCAGGGCTCACTCCTGGCACTGCACGCAGGGCTCACTCCTGACAAGCTCAGGGAACCATATGGGATGCCGGGGATGGAACCAGGACGGCCGTGTGCCAGACAAACGCCCTGCCCACTCTGCTATCGCTTGGGCCACAGGCACAGACTTCTTTGTATTGATGGAACGAAGTTTGGGACACACCCTAGGGTTACTCCTGGCTGGCTCTGCACGCAGGAATTTCCCCTGGGCCTGCTCTGGAGACCATATGGATGCTGGGATCCAACCTCAGTCAGTGTGTGCAAGGCATGCGCCCTCCCCTGTGCTATCACTCCTGCTCCAAAAACAGACTTCTTTCTTTCTTTCCTTCTTTCTTTCTTTCTTTCTTTCTTTCTTTCTTTCTTTCTTTCTTTCTTTCTTTCTTTCTTTCTTTCTTTCTTTCTTTCTTTCTTTCCTTCCTTCTTTCCTTCTTTCTTTCTTTCCTTCTTTCTTCCTTCCTTCCTTCCTTCCTTCCTTCCTTCCTTCCTTCCTTCCTTCCTTCCTTCCTTCCTTTCTTCTTTCTTCCTTTCTTCTTTCTTCCTTTCTTCTTCCTTCCTTCCTTTCTTTCTTTCTTTCTTTCTTTCTTTCTTTCTTTCTTTCTTTCTTTCTTTCTTTCTTTCTTTCTTTCTTTCTTTCTTTCTTTCTTTCTTTCTTCACCTTGAGGTACACAGTTACAGAGTTGTTCATGATTGGGTTTCAGTCATACAATGTTTCAACACCTGTCCCTTCATCAATGCACATTTTCTGCCACCAATGTCCCGTTTCCCTCCCGCCACCTCTCTCTCCCCCCCCCTCCTCTCTCTCTTTCTCTCTCTCTGCATTATGATTTGCAATACAGGCGCTGAAAGGTTATCATGTATATCCTTTCACCTTCTTCCAGCACTCAGGTCCAGAGTGACCATCTCTAACTTTCCAACTCTCACTGCCATAGAAACAGTTCTCTTAACCCACTTACCCCATTTCTGTGTACAAGACCCACCCCCAGGCCTTTTCCGGAGACAAACTTCATGTTGTGGGGGAGAAACTGGAGCTGCAAGTTGCCTCGAGCTCCCTCGCCCCGTACCGTCCAGGGCTTAGGGGACACTGGGAGGAACTCCAGAATCCTGCACCCCGTCCACCCCTGGCCCAGTCCCACTCCCCATGCTGGTGCCGTTGGACAGGTTCATGCTCATGAGATCCTAGCCGGGGAAGCCGCCCCTCAGCCCCCTACTCCGCCCTCACCCCAGCCCCTCCCCTGGGCTGCCCAGTCCCCCCCTCCCTCCACAGCAACCCCCTTGCACTGTTTGCTCTCCTGCTCTGCTCGCTCTCTCACATTCCTGGCCAGGCCCCTCCTTGCCCACTGTCTCTGAGCAGCCTCCCCCCCCAGCCCCAGGCCAGGCCACACCCGGGTCTGGACACAGCTCTGCCCTCGGGCTCGCTGTGGGCAGCACAAAGGAATGCAGAGTGCACCTTGGGGGGGGGGGGGAGCTGGGCTTAAGCAGTAGAAGGCTGGGGCATGTGGCAATGGTGGAGACGTTGGCAGCTCGGGGGGGCCCCCAGAGCACCAAGTGGCGGAGCCTGAGCTCCACAGCCCAGGTCACGGCCCTCCTGCACCCCAGTTGCTGTGAGTGGCTCTGAAGGCCAGGAGCGGGGCCAGGGGCTCATTCCCAGGGTCAATAGACATCCACTCCGTGGGGACGGGCTTATCCCCCCTTTCTGTACAGACAGAAATGAGGTCCACACCGCACAGCTGCTTTGCAGCTTCTCGACATCTCCTACCTCACACCACGCGTATTCCAAGAGTAGCTACCACATTCGACAGGCCTTAAAGTAGAAGGCAATCAATCTCAGAGGGAAATATATTTTTTACAGATATAAAGACATATCACCCATGAAGCCTCACCCCTGAAGGAACCGACAGAGGAACCCAGGTGTGTGGGACCCATGGCTGAGATATCCAAGCCCCCTCAGAGTGGGACTGGGCCTCCTCCACCCAGATCCCCAGTTTTCCAGTAGCTTGGCAGTCACACCCACAAACTCCCCCAGCCCTCCCACCCCCATGCCATGTAATCTCATCAACGGCCAAGTCCAGAGACTATAAAACAAAGCTCCCTGAAGAGAGCAACGCAATTTTTCCTGGAGTGCTCAGTCGCATTTGTGGCCCAGCGACCCCTTTATTTTTATTTTATTTTTGTTTTTACTTTTTTTCCCCCGCACAGCAGAGCCTGACAAGCTACCCACGATGTATTTGATATACCAAAAATAGTGATAACAACATGCTCTTTGTGTTCCTGGAGTAAGGAGACGCCATTGGGCTAGCCACATACACTAGCATGTGACAGGGACAAGTGAAGATGTTACTGGTGCCCACTCAAGCAAATCGATGAATAACGGGATCACAGTCATACAGTGATACAGTGATATATATAATGTGTATATATATATATACACACACACACACACACATATATATATAAAAGCACACAAGGTTCAACTTTTGACAATCTATTAGTAATCTCTTATAGAAGGGTTTAATAGTCCCTTAGTGAAATACAACGATCTTCACACACTCTCCCCTAAGGAAAGTTTTTTGGAGCATTCCCAGTGGTTTATTCATAACAAACAATACAAAATAAATTATTTTGTTTATGGGGCAGGGGTTTGGGTTCAGGATGTAAACTTCCAAAATATGGTGGTGGGAAGGTGAAATGGTGGTGGATGTTCGAGTATTAAATGTCATCAAATATTGTGAACTACTTTATAAAAATAAAATTAAATTTAAAATTAATGAGGTCCATAGGTGAAGGTGTTGGTACAGGAATTGCGGAACTCCAGAAGTCTTTGGCCCCATCCCTCAGCTTCTGCAGAGCCCTGGTAGACGTGTCCCCACTCAGTGGTCCCTGGGTCACTTTCAGTTATGCTCAAAGAGGCACTGACACAGCTGTATCCCACTGTATCCCACGTGCCCTAAGAAATTTAAGCTGCAGAGCAAGAAGGATGCCAGGTGCCAGGTGGGCTCATAGGGCCTCCTAAGGGAGCTTCTAGGTATGTGTCCGTGTCTGTGAAAGGACAGAGTTCCTTACTTTAATTAATTAGTTAATTTGCTTTTTTTAAAATCACACCGGGCGATGCTCAGGGGTTACTCCTGACTTTGCACTCAGGAATTACTCCTGGTGGTGCTTGGGGGACCCTATGGGCTGCTGGGAATCAAACCCAGGTCGGCCACGTGCAAAGCAAATGCCCTACCCTCTGTGCTATCATTCCAACCCCCCAGAGTCCCTTACTTTATGGGAAATTAGCCCCTCAAGGGGATCAAAAAAGGGTTTTGTGTCTCCACCAGCTTTGAAGAGCCGTGGACCAAGGTGAAGTGGGTCTCCTGAGAAAGCCTGAGAAGGCAGGCTGGGCTGTGGATGTCTGTGTGTGTTGGTGGTGGGGGTGTCTCTGGGCTTCCCTGTGTGTCTCCTGGGGTGGGGAAAGGTGAAGACAGCTTTGCCAGGGAGCTATGCCCCCCCCCTCACTTTTCCCAGTGCTACTCAGCATTCTTCACCAGGGTGTCCCCTCTGCGGAGGCATGGGTTGGGTCCGGATAAAGAGTTGCAGAGTTTCTTTTTCAGGGTTTTTTTTTGTGGGGAGGGGAGGGGGGCTGGGGGAAGGGGTTAGGACCACACCTGGCAGTGTTCAGGGGTTACCCCTGGCTCTGCACTCAGGAATCTCTCCTGGCGGTGCTCAGGGGACCACATGGGGTGTGAGGGATTGAAACTGGGTTGGCCACATGCAAGCACTTGACCCACTCAAGAGTTTCTCTTCCGGAATCCGGAAAGGCGGGAAGTGGAGGAGGGTGGCACACCAAAGCATCCCCTATCCGTGAGTGGGAGCAGCCGCATTTCACAGATGTGACTGACAGCCTGGAAGTACGGGTTGGGGTCGGAATTCTGAGAGAGCTCGGAAGGAGAGTTTCCCTCTAGGGCTCATCCAACTGAGTAGCCCTGAGCTGGCAGCGCAGGCTGCAGGTGTGACCCCGTCCTGGATGCGCTCCTGGAGGCTCCTTCAGAGTGGGGCGCACAGAACCCCACCTGCCTGCCATGGAGCAGGACCTGAATTAGCTAGGACATGTCTGGTGAACTTGGCTTTGGTTCTCCCAGTCACCTTTCCTTGTCTGTAAAATTAAGGGTTCATTTCCTGGCCTGTAAAATTAAGCCAGAAATTCAAGCCTTCCAGACAGCCACCCTGGTGTTATCTGGGCTCAAGAAGTTCTCCCTGTCCCCTCCGCCCCCCGACATAACCCGGGAGACAGTGTCTTGGTCTCCTGCAGTCTGTGGCTGTGCACCAGCCTCGCCCTTCCTCCTGAACTGCCCCAGGCATCACAGAAGATCCTGCCAAAGACCCCCCTAGAAGCACCTGGAGCCGAATTCATTTTCTGCTTGGGGAGAAAGTGCCGCCCTCAAAGAGAAGGGCTTGCGCAGAGAACCCCTGAGAAGTGGCTGTGACATTTCTGTTCACGTTGCCATCCCGTGGTCACCGGCCACCAGCTTCTCTCCTCCATTTCCACGTCAAGGAAAAGAGTCAACTTGCCCTCCGCTTCCCGGGACTCTGGTGAGTGAGTTCATAGACTCCACTTGTGTTTGTTGCACTTACAGCGTTGTCATTTTCTTCTGGAATATTCTTTTCTTTTGTGTGTGTGTTTGTGAAGACCTTTTTTCTTTTTTGGCTTCTGGGGTCACACCTGGCGATGCTCAGGGGTTGCTCCTGGCTGTGCACTCAGGAATTACTCCTGGCGGTGCTCCGGGGACCATATGGGATGCCGGGGATCAAACCTGGGTCAGCCGGGGCTGGAGCGATAGATAGCACAGCGGGTAGGGCATTTGCCTTGCACGCGGCCAACCTGGGTTCAATTCCCAGCATCCCATATGGTCCCCTGAGCACCGCCAGGGGTGATTCCTGAGTGCAGAGCCAGGAGCAACCCCTGAGTATCCCCAGGTGTGACCCAAAAAGTGAAAGAAAGGAAGAAAGAAAGGAAGAAAGAAAGAAAGAAAGAAAGAAAGAAAGAAAGAAAGAAAGAAAGAAAGAAAGAAAGAAAGAAAGAAAGAAAGAAAGAAAGAAAGAAAGAAAGAAAGAAAGAAAGAAAGAAAGAAAGAAAGAAAGAAAGAAAGAAAGAAAGAAAGAAAGAAAGAAAGCTGGGTCAGCCGTGTGCAAGGCAAACGCCATCCCCGCTGTGCTATCTCTGACCCCGGTAATTTTCTTCTGGGGGAGGAGTCAAAGCACACCTGAGGGTGTTCAGGGCTTACTCCTGACTCTGTGCTCCAGGATCACTCCTCAAAGTGTTCAGAAGACCTTATGCAGTGTCATGGTTCAAACCCAGATCTGCTACGTGCTAGACAAACGCCCTCCCTGCTGACCGATCTCTCTGGTCCCTGCAGTTCTAAGTCTCATAACCCAAAGACTTGGAAGTGGTTTCTCTGACTGAGGGACTCAATAATCTTCTGGCAAAAGAGTTGAGGGGCTGGAGAGATAGTACAGCGCGTAGGGGGCTTGCCTCACACGTGGCCAATCCAACTATTTGGTCCCCTGAGCCCCACCAGGAGAGGTTCTGAGCACAGAGCCAGGAGTGAGCCCTCAGCACTTTGAAGTGTGCCCCACCCCTAGCCCTAAAAAAGTGTTTCACTTGTAGGGCCTGCAAGGACCAGAATAACGTCAAGTATCAGTTCCTGGTCACTGAGGCAGGAGCAGGTGCTGAGAAAGGAAGCAATGAACAACATGGTTATCTCTGTCCAGTCTCGGTGGGGGAAGTGGGGCGGGGGGGGGGGGGGGGGGGGGGGGAGGGGGGGCGGGCAGGGTGGAATGTGGCTTCTTTCATGCCCCTGGGTCAGCCAAAGTTTCTCCGTTGGAGATGCTGCGTTTGAATCTGAATTGAGAGACACAAACCTTTAGAAATTTCGAACCCTTTCAAGAAACAATTCGACAGCGGGAAGCAAAGGGGACGCTTTCCAAAGAGGGGGGAGGGTTACCGCTGAAACTGGGGTCCCTCACTGCCCCCACCCTCTGCTCCTACTCGGGTCCTCCCCAGGCCTGGCCTGCCCCTCTGGGGGCAGCCTGAACCTGGCCTTGCCCTGGGGCAGGCGGGTGGGGGTCGTGGGAAAAACAATCAAACCTTGATGGCCGGATAATTAGCTGTTCCTCTGCTCCTGGGCTCCCGTCCTCCTACACCGCCCCCTCCACCCCCGCAGGACAAGGTTCTCGGAGGAACACCCGGGCGACACCACCTCATTAATGTTAATGGGAAGTCCGGACATGAGCCTGGACGCTCATAAATTACCCTGTGTGAGAAATTGGGAAGGGCCAGTGTCGCGGCCACTGACCGCCTGCCGTGTGCTGGCACGTCGGGACCCCATGTGTGGCGCCCACGCGGGTGTACGCATTGCCTGGGAGCGCGGACTTGGGAGTGCGTGCGTGCCCCTTGCTTGCACATGCGTACTGTGCTCAAGGAGGAAGGAGAAACGGCTCAGCAGCCGTTTGAATCCTGTGATGAACAGGTGGGCGTTTGTGTCAGAGGGCCCCCGCGCAATATCTGTGTGTGCAACTGTAGAAGTCGTGCTTGAGTTCATGCGTGAGGCCCCTGGAGAGCATCCTGGGTGTCCTCTTCTGGGAGATCCTGAGAACCCAGATGACCCCAGTTTCGTCCCTGGCTGTGCACTCAGGCTTAATTTAACCGACGGGTCTGTCGGATGCCCAGTGCCTTCAGGTTCCAATGGCCCTATCTGCGATGTGCTCACTCCCGCCCTCAGTGGAGCTGGGGCAGGTTCCTCCGCTGCCTGCTGGAGCCAGCCCAAGGAGCCGGGCTGGCCACTGGGTCCACGGCTCCAAATTCCCACTTTATCAGCGGGAAGTTGAGCCCCCATAGGGCCCCTCGAGCCCCTCCAGGAGAGATCGCTGGGCACAGAACCAGGAGTAAGCCCTGAGCGCCTCTAGGTGTGGCACCCAAAGTAAAACAAATAATAGTAAAATGTTGCCAGGCACACACCAAGCCCCCAATAAAGATGGGTCCCTTTGATCATGAGCTGGCTCGCTTCCACACACACAAGACAGGTCTGTCCACCTGGGGGTTGTGCTCTTGCCCACACTCACAGGGGAACCGCACCCCAATTTTGGAGGCCAGCTGCCCCACGGGGCTGCTCTGAGGAGGGCGGGCTGACTTCAGCCTGCACACCCATAGGCCAGGGCACCCCAGTGGACAAAGGGCAGGGGTCCAAGTGTTGAGCCCAGCACCACTGACACCCCCAGGGGTGAGCCGGAAACCGAGAGCCCCCCTTCCTGCCCCCTCCCATCGTTCAACTCTCCAAATTGTCACCTCTGGGCCTCAATCTCTCAATTTGTCTATGCCCTTCTTTGCACCCGCCCAGGACAGCTATAGCCTCTTCAGAGGCCTAATCAACAGAAAGTGATCTTTTAGAAATGCAAATCGCAAGCCCGCAGAGGACCCTTTAACAGCCCTGCATTGCCCTGGGGGGAGTTTGAAAATCCCTTCCAGAGCCTGACCACCCCAGCCCAGCTCCCACCCTCTCCCCAACGCCCCTGCCTGCCCCCTCTTCTTCATTGGGCCCCTGCCTGCCCTTCCCTCTGCCTGGAATGTTCTCTGCTCCTCCTCCTGCCCTGCTAGCTTCTCCTTCCTTGCCCCCCTCCGGTCTTGCATCCGGAAACCTTCACTTCCACATCCCCTAATTCCTTGCTTTGTTGTGCCCCCTCCCCATACACAGACACACACAAATATGCACACACGCACATGCACACACATACACACATGCACACACACATGC
The DNA here is from genome assembly GCF_027595985.1 of Sorex araneus. Taxonomy (NCBI): domain Eukaryota; kingdom Metazoa; phylum Chordata; class Mammalia; order Eulipotyphla; family Soricidae; genus Sorex; species Sorex araneus. The sequence goes on along the minus strand of NC_073305.1, from coordinate 78,130,769 downwards.
ACATGCATGCACACACACACATGCTCGAGCACGCACGCACGCACACACACACACACACACACACACACACACACCTCGATTCTCTCCACCGCTTTCAACACTCCAGTGACTGGCGCTGGGCCCAGGGCTCTCAGTGGGGTCTGTGTCCTGGCTGCATCTCCCGAAGCAGGAAGACACTTCAATTCTCACATGGCTTAAAGGACATGACTTTAAAGAAGGAGCTTCCAGAAGGAGCTATCCAGGGGTACCTTCAGAAATAGAAAACTGCCAGGAAAAGAAGTTCCAGAGAGTGGGTGCAGTGTGGCGGGAGCCCCAGGGTGGGTAGGAGAAAGGTGGGCTGGGGCAGGCCAGCGGGAACCATCTGTGGGAACTTCAACTGTCCTATGTGGCTTAATTTAACCGACGGGTCTGTCGGACGCCCAGTGCCTTCAGATTCCAATGGCCCCATCTGCGATGTGCTCACTCCCGCCCTCAGTGGAGCTGGGGCAGGTTCCTCCGCTGCCTGCTGGAGCCAGCCCAAGGAGCCGGGCTGGCCACTGGGTCCACGGCTCCAAATTCCCACTTTATCAGCCGGTAGTTGAGCCCCCAGAGGAGCAGGGATTTCCCGTCCAGCCCACAGTTCAGCCAAGGGGCAAATTCAGCCTCAGTTGGGCCCACCCAGCCTGCTTGGGGCCTCTGCCCCAGAGGTCAGGGGTCAAAGGTCAGGCAGCCCCTTGGCCAGGAAGGCTCCAGTGGCTATAGGTGGAGGGGACGGCAGAGACTCCAGAGTGGCAGCAGATTATCCCGTGAGGAGACCAGAGCTTTAATTCTCCACTTTCAGTCGTGGTTGCTGATTCACATCCCAAGGGGCTCCCTGAGTTTGTCCTGATCCAGCCACTTAATCTTCTAATACCTCCCAGGAAAACCCTTTGTTCTCCTTCTTGCAAGAGGCGGCAACAACTGTGCTGCTCCTCCCTCCTCAACCTCCCCTGCCACAGACCCCCCCCAGTTCAGGCCCCCCACTCCCTCCTGGGCCCCTGAGAATTTCCCCGTGGGGCTCGTTTAACGGAGATCACTGCCAATAAATCCCATCTCTGGGCCAGAGCAATAGCATAGAGGCGAGGGCACTTGCCTTGCACGAGACTCGGCTGACCTGGGTTCGATCCCCGGCATCCCACAGGTCCCCTGAGCACCGCCAGGAGAGATTCCTGAATGCAGAACCAGGAATAAGCCCTGAACACTACCAGCTGTGACCCCCCAAAAAAAAACATTTAAAAAAAAATCACACCTGAGTTGTCTCTCCCACTTCTGGAGGCCCAGCTGCCACACCCCACCTTACAGAAGAAGCCCACCAACAACCCTTTTCCTCGTCCTGGAAACAGGAGGACCCTGTCTGGCTTGGAGATGGTCTGGCTGAACTTTGACCTCCCAGAGGCCATCTGGCCGGAGTCTCCCCCTTTGCAGAAGGACCTACTGTGTGTGGTCTGTGCCTGGGAAGTGGCATGTTTAGGAAGGGTGCTCCCTTAGTCTAATGCTCTAGGATCACCAGATTTTTCCTTTTCCGTGTTGGACCACACCTAGTTATTATCAGAGGTCACTTCCTGCTGTGCTGGGGAACCATGTGGTGCCAGGGATCGGACGTGAGCTTCCTGGATGCAGAGGTTCTCACTGAGAGCACCAAGCCACCTCCCTAGGTCACCTGTCGCTGTCTTGAATGTCTTCATCATTTCAACAAATGGCACGCTAGTCCACCCGGCAGTGACCCCACAGAGCAGGCAGCAGGGGCCAAAGGGGGACAGCACAAGGGTTAAGGCACTTTTCTTGAATGGGACAGACCCATTCTGGCCCTGGGCATGACATGGTCCCTCAAGGAACGACCCCCAGCACAGAACCCGAAGTAGCTCCCGCTCCTCTAGATGTGACCTAAAAACAAACAAGAAATGTGTGTGGCCGATCTCACCTAGAGGTCCGGGCCAGCTTGCAAGGCACCCAGCTTGCAAGGCCCGGGAGCCTGTGTGCCTCAGGGAGCTTGGGCAAGTGTTTGTCATCCTGTCCCACAGGCACCCATTTTCCCTGAGAGGAAATCCACACAACCGTCCTGCACTCGCAACACAAAACTAGGGGCTGGAGTGATAGCACAGCGGGTAGGGCATTTGCCTTGCACGTGGCCGACCCGGGTTCGATTCCCAGCATCCCATATGGTCCCCAAGCACCACCAGGAGTAATTCCTGAGTGTAGAGCCAGGAATAACACCTGTTCATCACTGGTTGTGACCCAAAAAGCAAAAACACCCCCCCCCCAAAAAAAAAGCAACACAAAGCTAGTTTCAACTCTCTGGAGGATCAAACCCATGTGTGGAGCCAGCCCCAAAGCCACGCTTGCAGGGGCTGATGCTGAATAGGGCCTGTTGGAAGAGGAGGGGCAGACGGGAGGAAGCGCCTGTCTGGACTCTTCCCCAGAGCTGGGGAGGAGCAGAGCCAAGAGTCTGTCCTAGGAGCCGGGAAGGGGAGGTGAAGTCAACTGGGAGTAGAGAGGGCGGGCAGGCATGACCCAGCTCCCGTAAGCCCCGACAAAGTCTTTGCCTGCTGCGTCCAACCCTCTGCCAGGCCAGTGCTGGTGGGGCTCTGAGCACTCGCCGGAGGGGGCAGCCAGAGGCATGCTGCTCAGGAGCACTGCCGGGCACCATTCAACTCCTTTCTCACTCAGAGAAGACCCCAGAGTCTCCCCCGGGTCATGATCATGTCACAGACATGCCTTAGGATCAGATGTGCTCTGCCCACATATCCAGCCCGCCACCTTCTCACAAAGCCAGTTTGCCCCCAGCCAGGGAGACAGCTCTGGAGGGAACAGTCTCTGCTCCCAGGGCTGCCCTCGCCCAGAACCCCGCAGGGCACACCAGGCCTGGCAGCTGCTGCCACACAGCACCCGGGGTTAGACTGGCATCTTATCCCACAGCATTCTGCACCTTTCCCCTCGGGTGGGTAAAACGGGGCTATCCGCCATTAGCAAAAGGTCCGGGGCGCTCTGAGCCTCAGGGTTCCTGGGTTCACTCTGCAGGTGCTGCACGTGGACCTGTAGATTCCAGCCTCTCAGGAGGGGAGAAGCCCCCAGTCCAGGCCAGCAGGAGATTTCCAGTATGACCCTCCCCCAGCCTGCTCCCAGTAAAGCCCAGCACCTCGCCCCATGGCCAACAGGGTTAAACAAATGAAAGAAGGAAGGAAGCAGAGGCTGGAGAGAGGGTGCAGGGGTTAGTGGGCTGGCTTTACAGGTGGCAAGCCGGCTTTCGATCCCTGGTCCCCCAAGCACCGCAAGGGTTAACCTCTGAGCTCAGAGTCAGGAGTAAGTAAATTATGAGCAGGGGGGAGTGGGGGGGGGAATGTGTGGGGGTGACTCACAAACAAATAGAAAGGATGAACAAAACAGCATCTAGAAGTGTCCAAATCAGATCTAAGAGCGTGACCTTTCTGGGGCCAGAGAGAAAGCACAATGGGTAGGGCACTTGCTTTGCAGGCGGTAGACCCAGGTTCAATCCTCAGCATTCCATAGGGTCCCCCAAGTACTTCCAGGAGTGATCCCTAAGCAAAGAGTCAAGGGTATAAGCCCTGAACAACACTGGGTGTGACCCATGAACAAAAAATAAATCAATGAATTAAAAAGTCATTCTTGGGGCTGGAGCGATAGCACAGCGGGTAGGGCGTTTGCCTTGCACGCCGCCGACCCGGGTTCGAGTCCCAGCATCCCATATGGTCCCCTGAGCATGGCCAGGGCTAATTCCTGAGTGCAGAGCCAGGAGTAACCCCTGTGCACCGCCGGGTGTGACCCAAAAAAAAGCAAAAAAAAAAAAAAAAAAGTCATTCTTCCTCTTCCATGGGTCAGGTTTGTTTGTTTGTTTTGCTTTTTGGGTCACACCTGGCGATGCACAGGGGTTACTTCTGGCTCTGCACTCAGGAATCACCCCTGGCAGTGCTCAGGGGACCATATGGGAATCGAACCTGGGTCGGCCGCGTGCAAGGGAAATGCTGTATCTGCTGTGCTATAGCTCCAGCCCTGCCATGGGTCAGGTTTGACCAAGTGAGAGTTGGTCGGGCCTGTGGTACATTTGGAGGAGGTGAAACTGACACGGAGTTAAAATGAAGAGGGCTGGGTGTACCCCTGTTTGAAGTTGGGTGCAGCGGGGGGGGGGGGGGATGCACAGCCTCTGCAGGGTTTGGAGGTGACTGCCACTGATCAGATAGTAGGAGAGCAGGTCCCCTGGCTCGTCACGCCCAGCTCCTGGGCTCCGCTGAGACAAAGGTGGGAGGAAGGTGCCCAGGAGGTGGTGAGGAATTACGATGACACTTTGCATCCCTCCAGGGGCTGGGGTCCCACGCCCAGACTTGGCATATCTGGGTTACCCTTGAGCAGACGGCCCTGGTTGTCGAGCCCCAGCAGCCTGGCCACCAGCTGGCCAGAATGCTTGGGCTGGCCAGGGAAGTTGACCCTTCCTTTGGAATCCCACCGGAAGCTTGGCAGGCGCTTCTCTCCTCTCCTCTGGAGAAAGCCAGGCCCGACTGTTTACGGTGGGGACAGCTCCCTGGGCTTATCAGACCTCCCTCGAGGAGGCTCGTCCCAGTCACAGAGACCAGGCGCTGCCCCCAAACCTGCAGCCTTGGAGCGAGCTCCCGACAGCCCCTACTCCCAGCCACAGCCCCGGGGCCAATCCCAGACTGTTCTCAGAACAGACTTTCCCGCTTGCTTGCCTTCGACGAGGCTGCTGGCTCCAGCTCCAGCAGGGGCAGAGCCTGGTCTTCCACAGTGAGGAAGCCACACTCAGGTCTGCGGGCCTTGGAAGTCTCCCTTCCCGCAGCTCAGTCATGGGGCAGCAGCTGACATGGCCGGAACTCAGGGCCCCAGCCTCCCGGGGGCCACGGGCCAGAGAAGAGGGCTCAGAGGGCTGGCGCTCAGTGCCCTGGGTTTAATCCCCAGCACCACGGACTTCCTCCTGTCGGACCCCCCCAGCACTGCCAGCAGCCATCTCTGACTTGGCCAAAGCAATAACACAGCAGAGAGAGCACTCGCCGTGCATGCGGCCGAGCCGGGCTCCATCCCTGGCATCCTCTATGGTTTCCTGAGCATCACCAGGAGTGCTTCCTGAGTGTGGAGCCAGGAGTAAGCCCCGAGCACCACTGGCTGCAGCCCCCAAATCCAAATGATATAATAATAACGATGATGATGATGATGATGATGATGATGATGATGATGATAAATAAAACACTAAAACTAGGTAGGAGGGGGCTGGAGAGATAGCATAGCGGGTAGGGCATTTGACTTGCACCCGGCCAACCCAGGTTCCATTCCCAGCATCCCATATGGTCCCCCCGAGCACCGCTGGGAGCAATTCCTGAGTGCATGAGCCAGGACTAACCCCTGTGCATCGCCGGGTGTGACCCAAAAAGCAAAAAATAAAAATAAACAAACAAATAAATAAATAAAACTAGGTAGGAAGCTGCATGGGTGGGCTCCAGGCAAAAGGAAAGTCCAGGGGCTGGAGAGATAGCACAGCGGGTAGGGCGTTTGCCTTGCACGCGGCCGACCCGGGTTCAAATCCCAGCATCCCATATGGTCCCCTGAGCACGGCCAGGGGTGATTCCTGAGTGCAGAGCCAGGAGTAACCCCTGTGCATCGCCAGGTGTGACCCCAAAAAAAAAAAAAAGCAAAAAAAAAAAAAAAAGGAAAGTCCATCAGCCTCACCCTCATGAGAGGGCTTGAAAGTACAACAAAACTGGCCATTGTGGGCACGGTATGTCCACTCATTCCACTTCTAGCAGAACCTTCTGTGGCTCCTCGTATTCCCAGGCTAAGACCGGTTGTCTGCCACTGTGATGCCCTCTGCAGGGGCTCTCCATCCCGAGTCCCAGCTAAGCCCTCCCGGGCCACGCTGCTTCTGGGCCCAGCCTTCTGTTCGCCCTGTCCTCTCAGCCTGGGCGAGCCCCCCACCCCCAGCCCGCTCCTTCCTCCTCATCACCGGAGACCCTGATAAAGAGTTTGCATGCTCCTGAAGACAGCGCTGCTTCTGCTGCGCCCCCGACTGAACCAGGTGCCCCCTGAGTCCTAAGGAGAGAGACTGCCCTGTGGCTTGGGCATCGTCCACACTGGCCCCCGCTGCATCACTGAGCCCAGCACCGCCCAGGGACCCGCAGGTGCTCCGTGAGAGCCTGTGGGGCGAGTGCCACCGAGCGCCGCCACAGAGAGGCGCCACAGAGAGAATGGGGAAGTCCCCCGCCAGCTAGACACATCAGGGGAATCCCAGAACTTTTCCAGAAACTCTGGTCCAAAGTCCACAACGTGGAGTTGAAACACGTGAGCGCCAAGAGGGCAGTGACCAGGTGCCTGCGCCCAGCGCTCCCTGCAAGGGGCTCTGAAACCCCCAGAATGAGCTGGAGAGGGAGTGGCCAGGAGCCACCTGCAGCCCATAGCCTGAGTCCCCGGTTCTTGCCGAGAAGCCCATTCTCTCTCTCAGAGGGAAGAATGAGGGAATGGAGACATTTCGACAAGTTTGTGTCCCCTTCAGAGGCATCTGCGGGGCAGTGAGCTGCAAGGGGATGTGGCTGGTTCTTCCCACCCTCCCCGCCTTCAGAAGGAGGCCTTCAAGATAACCCAGAAGCCCCGGCACGTCAGCACCAGGCTGGCTGAGGGACCAGGTGAGGGGCTGGGCTGGGAGGGCCGGGCACTGACAGCAGGTGCCTGACCCGTGTTGCAATGTCAGATTTACCAGGGAGGCGGCTCAAAGGGCCGGAGCACATGCCTTGTGTGAGGAGTCCCAGACTCCATCCCTGGCACCTCGTGGTCCTTTGAGTAGCGCCACCTCCCTCCTCACAGCCCCTGACCCCAGCCTCAGCAGGAGACACGGCACAGGGGAGCCCCGGGTCCGATACTGCTCGAGTAGCAATTTGCTGGCAATTCAGCAATTCCAGGCAACAGTTGTGAATAACCAGGGCCGTGGGCCTTCCCTCCTGGGCCCTCAGCCAAGGCAGCTGGCCCTGCCCTCTTTTTTTTTTTTTTTTTTTAGTTTTTTGATTGAATTTTTAAAAATTATTAAATCACAGGGGCTGGAGTGATAGCACAGCGGGTAGGGCATTTGCCTTGCACGTGGCCGACCCGGGTTCGATTCCCAGCATCCCATATTGTCCCCCGAGCACCGCCAGGGGTAATTCCTGAGTGCAGAGCCAGGAGTAACCCCTGCGCAGTGCCGGGTGTGACCCAAAAAGAAAAAAAATATATTAAATCACGATGAGATACAGGTACAAAGTTTTCGTGTTTGAGTTTCTGTCATACAATGATCGAACACCCATCCCTTCACCAGTGCCCATTTTCCACCACCAATGTCCCCAGTATCCCTCCACACATCCCCATCCCTCCCCTCCCCCTGCCTCTATAGCAGATCATTTCCCTCTTACTGTCTCTCTACTTTTGGGCATTATGGTTTGCAATACAGATACTGAGAGGCCATCATGTTTGGTCCTTTATCTAGTCTCAGCACACATCTCCCATCCCGAGCAATCCCTCCAACCATCCTTGACTTAGTGGTCCCTTGTCTATCCCAGCTGCCTTCTCCCCCAGCTCATGAGGCAGGCTTCCAACCATGGAGCAATCTTCCTGGCCCTTGTCTCTACTGTCCTTGGGTGTTAGTCTCATATTACTCACATGCATTCTTTTATCTTCGCCTTGGTCGGTGCATTGTGGAGGCTTTGCTTTTACATGTCTGCTCTCAAAGGTCATCTTTGTGTGTTTACCTGAATGTCCCCGTATTGCCAAGCACACAAAAATGTGTTGGGAGGGTTAAATGCTGAGCATTATCCACTGAGAGAGTGCCACTGCAGCTTACGAATTGCTCCCTGGCTGGTGGGCAAGTATGTGGCAGCCATGCATGGTTTCCTCCTGGCCAGCTCCACTGGGTTTTACACACACACACACACACACACACACACACACACACACACACACACACCTCCCATGTTTTAAGCCCAGAGGTCCTTGGTGCCAGCCCTGCTCCGCCTTTGCACTTTGCGTGAGCCTCCGGTTACCAGAGGAGCCTTTTGAGAACCAGTTTTAGAGGAACCAACCCTCTAAAGCCCCCAGGAGACTGGGTGGGAAATTCAGGTTCCTGGGCATCCCTGGACCCCTTTCTGCCCCAGAGCTGCCAGGGTGGGCCCAGGAAGCTGCGCTTTGCACCAGCTGCGCATTCAGATTTGAGGGCTCGCTGCCTCAAGCATGGTCGGCATTCAGGAAATGTTTGCAGAATGAGCTGTCGGGGCATGAGTTTCGAGAGCAGCGGTGGCGGTGATGGCCACAGGAGCACCGTCCAGCCGGCCATGGCGTTATTAGAGTCCTCCCTGGCACAGCCTCCAGCCATGAGGCCTCTGGACCTTGCCTGCCCGTCCTACCCCACGCCCAGGGGCTCAGGCTGGTGATCTGGTGACCTATCCTGCTGCAGTTGGCTTTTGGGGGATCGAGGGTTCCCACCTAGCCCCAGGGCCTCCCGCCCACAGGTGGGCACCAGAAGAGGATGGTCCAGCATGCCACAAGCCCCACATAGTCAGCGAGCTGGATTCTCTGCCCCCTCTGGCCAGTTGGAGTCAAAGTCAAAGACCCCCCTGGCCCCTGTTTCTGGAGACGCTCTGTTCTGTTCCAGGAAGAGCCTGATTTCCCATCCTGCTGTCGGCTTAGGTCCTCAGCCCAGGTCTGACCTGCCCGCCCATCTACGTGCTGATTCTCTCTGAGGTGAGACTGTCTCTCCATCCCTGGATGCAGACTGACTCCTAATCCCCCCCCCAGCCAGAGTCTAATCCCCTAACCCTGAAGCAGGCTGAGTCACAGCCCGGCCACAGCCTGACCCGAGCCCCTGATGTCAGTCCCCAACCCTAGGCAGAGAGCTCGGCAAAGATTAATCCCTGACCACAGATTGACCCCCTGCAGGGAAGTGGACACTGGCGGGGTCCTGCCCCTAGAGACCAGAGAGCCAGAGCCGACAAGATGGTGGTGGGTCTGGGGAATTCAGCCCCTCAGAACTCTGAGCCTTGTCTTCCACATCAGCGGTGCCCCATGGGAACTGAGGTCACCAGCACCTTGAACTCAAGTAGGGACCAGCTCTCACACCTGCCCAGCTGCTCCTGGCAGGCCCCGCTTGGGGCCACCTGGGAGAACAAACCAGTAAGGGAAGACAGTGTCCCTGGTGCCAGGTCTGGGACTGTGCGGGCAGCGTTTAGGCAGAGGCCTGACAATGTCAACCTGCTCTCTGGGCACCACAGACCCAAGCAGAAGGGGTGCAAAGCAGGCATGGCGGCAGTAGAATCACAGGACTGTCTGGAGGGACCACTACACTGGGCCCCTCCGGCCCCCCTGGGCAGGAGCCTCTGGCCCCCGGGAACAGGGATGGAGCAAAGGCCCCGAGACCTGGAAGGCGCCCTTCTTCCCACCCTGGCCAACGATTCCATCTGGAATGTGGAGAAAGGCCAGCCTCGGCTTCGATCTGCAGCTCCCAATCCCCCAAAATCCTGGCTCTGAGAAGCATGTGGGTGAGGGGTGCCCCCTGACATGACTTCCCTTCCTTCGGGGCATCACCTGCTCCTATCCGAAGGGAAACCTCAGCATGGCCTCAGGGAGCTCTCTCTGTTTACCAGGACATACACAGGGGCCCGAGTTGACCCCCAGACACGACCTCCTTCCCTACAGCACCCCATCCATGCACGTACATACATGTTCACACACAGCAATAGGGAAATACCCACGATGCCTGGGAGGAGGTGACCTCCATGTGGAGAGTAGCCAGCCCACCACGGTCTCACTGGTGCCCAGAGCACACAGGGGTGGTCCAGGCCCCAGCTCTAGCCCTCGCTGCTGCCCCATGCCCGCAGGCTGGACACGCATGCTCTCCTCTCCCTGGGCACTGGGGGTGGGGGGCAGGAATGAGCGTCGCGGGCATTCCTCCTGCATTCCTGGGGCCATGCCCTCCTTTCTCCCTGCCTCAGCCTGGCCAGAAACTATTTCAGGCTTGCAAAATCGGCTCCGCTGCTCCCCTAGCCCAGGGCCCCCTGTGAGGCCGGGGCCTGGGCCCCCGCCAGGAAGCCCACAGCACCCACAGAGCCCAGAGGCTCCTGGTCGGCCAGGACGGAGGCAAGCAGGACCTCACGGGACACAGGGACAGAGAGAGAACGGGAAGGTGAGGGAGAGCCTGCCTTCTGGCAGAGCCCCGGGACCCGACTCCCCAGAGACTGTGCCCAGGGCAAATCGGGTAGGGCGTGGGCAGACAGGCTGGGCCTGGGGGTTCTGCCATGGGGGTTCACCTGCTGGAAGGCTCGCCACCCTGCCCGCCCTATTCCCCAGGGCCCCACTTTCTAGGTGGGAAGGCTGAGCCCCCAGCCAGGCTCCTGCTGGGCAGCTGCCCACCAGGCCAGATGTGGAGGGGCCGGAGCACACGCCAGAGCCCTCCCCACCCCTGTCTTCCTGGGCTACCCCCACCTCAGCCCCCAGGAGACCCAGGGACACTCCCATTCTGCCCCTGTTCTTGTATTTTGTTTCTATTTAGGGGCCACACCCAGCTGTGCTGGGGGCTACTCCAGGCTCTGCACTCAGGGATCACTCCTGGCAGGGCTCAGGGGACCATTTGGGGTGCTCGGGATCAAACCCTGAGTTGACCACGTGTAAGGCAAGAGCCCTACCTGCTGTGCTATCACTCCGGCCCCTGAACCCTCTTCTGAGAAGACTTAAGTTCTCTTTCTTGTTTACATTTCATTTTATTTTATTTGTTGGGGGGGAAGTGGGGGAGTGCTCTCAAGCAGTGCTCCACGTCCTGGGGGTCATCCCAGCAATATTCAAGGAACTGGGCCTGGGCGAGCCAGGGGATGGGGTTGGGGGATGGACTCAGTGCTCACTCAGTGCTCATGTGCTGTGTTACCAGCCCTGCAGCATCAGAGATGTGGGCAGGAGGCTGTGGGGTGCTGAGGTTCAAACCTGGGCTAGACACGAGCCAGGACAACTCCAGAGCCCTGTCCTGACCCTGCGCCATGAGAGGGCTCTCACCAAGCCTCTGGGGTCAGGGTGATAGCCCAGTGGGAAGAGCTCTTGCCTGGTCCACAGCCGGCCCGGGTTCAACCCTCGGTGTCCCTTATGGTCGAATCCTGGTTCTGGTCCCAGGGCAAGGCAAACTCTCCCATCTCCAACAAGTGGGAGAGTCCAAAGCTGCTTGTCCTGGGGGTCAGACCACCTCCCACAGGCCAGGGTCACCTGGGTCTGGAGAGCAAAGTGGCCCAGGAAGGTGCCCCATGAATGAGGAATATATACATGAAGGCATGAACAATCCACAGGTCCTTCCTGGGCAGGAGACACGGTGATCAATATAACGGTGTTGGGGTGGGGGAGGAGTCCTGTGGCAGGAGTTTGCACTGTAGTAAGGGACCCTCATACTGAGCATACGAACATCAAGGGTGCCAGGTAGTGTCAGGGAGCAGAATAAAGCTGGGACAGCGTGCAGGGGGAAGGCTGTGCGGGTCTGAAAAGGGTGCTTTTGTGTATCTCAGGTCCAAGGGCCATGCGGAAGGGGCTGGTCCAGGTTCCCATCCTCCACTGCTCCTGGTGGTGTGACCTGGAGGAGTCCACACCTGTCCCCCTGAGCCTCAGTTTCCCTATCTGTAAAGGTTGCATTGGAAGACCACCAAGATCTGTCGTCAGCCCTGACCTTCACGGGGCCCAACACCTCCTGCCATGGGCATGTCTGAGGAAGTGACAGGTGGCTGGGAGGTGGCTGGGGGGAGGGGCCCCTTCTCAGCCAGGGCAGAGCCCTGGGCGCCAGCTCTGCTGGGCATGGCACGAGCTCTGCATGTGGCACCAGCACTCTCAGTCCCTGCGCCCCTGAGTGGCCCGTCAGGCAAATGTCACCGGGGAGCATGAATAACAGACTCTGATCCAGGCTTCCTCTGGGCGGCTGGAGAGGGCAGGGTTGGACTAGGAAGGCTGAATCGCAGGCTGCCTCCGAATCAGCCCTGCCTCCATCTGGTCTGCCCCAGGGACCTCCTCAAAGTCCCATCCTGCACCCAAGGGGCTGGGACTTTGGGGACAAGCTGGGGGCCAGAGAGAAGCTTCCCTCCTCAGGAGACCTGTCTGCCAGCCTGCCCCCTGCAGAGCCCCACAGCTGGAGCACCCCCTCCCCCAGTGCCCCCTCTCCCAGGCCAGCCCCATCCCGGAGTGGGGGTTGACTCCCAAGATTACCCTGCTACCTCTCCTCTGCCACTGCCTGATGGGATTTGCAAATCACACACACACATGTAGCAGCACATGCACACACATGCACACATGTGTATGTGCACATGTGCAGACATGTACATGCGCAGCAGCATGATCACATGCTGACATGCACACCACATGTACACATGTACACGCACACATGTATACACGCAGCACACATGCACACACACATGAAGCAGCACAGTATGCATGCACATGAACACATGCACACACATACAATATGCACATATATACACTCATACACTGCAAAATGCGCAGAAAGGTCCCAGCAGGACTAAACATTCCCTTTGCCTCTGCTCCTCAGCCCACCCCCAGGTAGAGGCGCAGGCCTGGACCAGCCTATCTGCCTGTCTCCTGGGATCCCCACCTCACACTGCTGCCAGAACCCGCGGGTGCAGGGCCCTGGGTGCAGGAGCGCTGTCTGAGGGGCTGCGCCTGGCTCTGCAGCAGCCTCCCCAGGGAACCTTGGGCCAAAATCTTGTCCAAAAGAGGGAACCAGAGCTGCTCCCTCCCGGTCACCTGGGACTGATCCACACAGCCCCGAAGGCTGCTTCCGCTCAGGTCCCAGGTTCCCTGTTGCCAAGCCTTGGGCCACCAGTGCTCCACCCCGGCTGGTGTGAGCCTGGCCGGCCCTCGCTCAGGGTCAGCGGAAGCCACACAGGCAGGCCCTGCCTCTGTGGGATCCGTCTTTCACTCCCGCCTTCGTGCTGACATCAGCATGTTTGCTCCCTCACGCCCGCAGAGACCTCCCTGAGGGCTGCCGTGCTGCCTTGCTAAAGACCCTCAAAGCAGGAGGGGGGGAGGCAGAAAGCCATACCCGCCCCCCCACCAGGTGCCCTCCGCCTGCCCATCACACAAAACCAGGATCCAGTTTCCATCCCCAGTTCTGAAGTTTTCAACTGGCGACCTGAGCTACTCAGCCCATCACCTTGGACACCAGCCTTCCTCTGCCATCCCGTCTCCTGCGCCACCATCCCTGTCCCCATGTCCCCTCCTCTCATCATGCCTGAGTCCATCATCCCCCACCGTCCCACCCCGTCCCCCACGCTTCTCATTCTTTACCTTATCACCAGCAAGGCCCCCTGACCCCAGCCTCCAGGTCACGCTCAAAGCCAGAATCAAGCTTTCTGTCTGAACTCTTCTTATGGGGGGGCAGGGAGGAGAGTTTGGGCCACACCCCACTGTGCTCAGGGCTTACTGCTGGCGCTGCACTCAGGAATCCCTCCTGTCGGGGCTCAGGGGACCATCACACTGGGATCGGCTGCATGCGAGGCAGATGCTTTGTGATCTCTCCAACCCCTCCCCACATTATCTGGGAGCCATAAGTGTGGCCTGGAGCAGTACTCCAAACCACACAGCTCTGGGGCCCAGAGCTGGAATTCTCCAGGAAGAACCAGCTTCCTGTCTCAGCTCGGCACTTTCCCACTGAGCCTGTTGCTGTGGCCACCTGCAGATACTCAGAGGTTAAGGACACGTCCCCCTTAGTAACCACCAGGCCCAGGACGGGCTGGTGGGGGCACGGTAGGATGCAGAGTACCCCTCGGCCCTCACCAGGCAACATTCCTGACTTATTCAAGAGCGCTCGAGCCCAGAGGCTGAAGAATGATGAAAAGTGATCACAGGGGCTGGCCAGACAGTGCAGAGGGCTAGCAGGCAGCCGACGTGGGTTTGATCCCCAGCATCCCATATGGTCTCCCAAGCACCGCCAGAAGTGATTCCTGAGAGCAGACCCAGAAATTAACCCTGAGTATTCCTGGGTGGGCTGGAGCGATAGCACAGCGGGTAGGGTGTTTGCCTTGCATGCGGCTGATCCGGGTTCGATTCCTCCATCCCTCTCCGAGAGCCCAGCAAGCTACCAAGAGTATCCCACCTGGCATGGCAGAGCCTGGCAAGCTCCCCGTGGCGTATTCGATATGCCAAAAATAGTCACAACAAGTCTCACAATGGAGATGTTACTGGTGCCCTCTCAAGCAAATCGATGAGCAATGGGACGACAGTGCTACAGTGCTATTCCTGGGTGTGGCCCAGAAACAAACAAACACAAAAGTGATGAGCATGAACCCACAGCCTGATTTGTCTTCACACAGCTGCCCTGAGCCTGGCTGGGAAGCCTGAGGAAGCTTCCCAGGAACCTCTAAATCTCTCCTTTCTGGCTCGGCACTGCAGGCTGCCTTGCAGGCCCAGTAGGGTCAATTGTGTAAGTCCAAGAAGAGCCGCCTTGCCTTCCTCCCGCCCGACGTGTCTGAGATCACTCAGGGTGAGCTCAGGAACGCTGGCTTGGGACTTGCGGCGTCTTATTTTTTAAGCACTTCGCTCATTTTAATTTTAATTTTTGGTTTTGGAGGCACACCTGGCCATGCTCAAGGCTGTTCCTAGCTCTGAACTCAGGGCTTACTCCCCCGGCGGCTCTCAGGGGACCAACGGTGATGCCAGGGGTCAAAGCAGGCAAGTGCCCCACCTGCTGTACTATCTCCTCAGCCTCAGAAAATTGCTTACTTTTGGGGAACCACACCCGGCTATTCACAGGGCTTACTCCTGGCTCAGCACTCAGGAATCGTTCTGGCAGGCTCCGAGAACCATATGGGGCACCAGAGATTGAATCCCAGTGGGCCCTGTGTAAGGCAAGTGCCCTCCCCACTGCACTCTCTCCCTGGCCTCAGAAATGACTCGCTCTTATGCTCACAAACTTGTTCCAACTTTTCTCTTTTTCGGGGTGGTACTCAGGAAGGGGGGGGACACTCCTGGCAATACTTGGCTGATCAAGCCTGGCCACTCAGAATGAAGGCCTGGGGATGGGAAGCCATGGTCTGTCTTCTGGGGTGTCAGGGACTGCCAAGGTCAGCCCAGCCATGCTCATTTCCCTGCAGAGTCATACCTGGCGTTGCTGGTTTGCGGGCAGGGGTCCAGGCAGCACTGGGGATCAACCTGGGGGTTGGGCGCATGCCTGACAGCAGCCCCTGTGCCACTCCCCTGCTCCCGTACTTTTTATCTATTTTTATCCTTGTGATGTTGGAGACCAGACTTGTCTGAGCTATTCCCCATGTGCATCTCTCTCCCAAAGGCAGCACGGTGCCCCTGGGGTCTGAGTCAGAATGCAGGGAAGGAGCAGGAGGAGATGATGCCTCCTCCCCACCCACCCCCCAGCACATCTCCCGCGCCCCCGCTCCCTGGCAGGAGAGAAGGCTGGGGTGAAACTCTCCAGGAAACTGCAGTTTTCCAAGTATGTTTGGGGCGCCTCTCCGCTCCACTCTTCTCTGCCAGATGCTAAACCCATTTCTGCCCGCGAATATGCATGTCCCAGGACTGAGGGTCTGGGCACACCTCCTCAGAGAACAGAGGTTCTGGAGAACCAGAGCCAGGGTGTACAGCGGTAGTACAGTGGTAGGGCGCTTACCTTGCATGCGGCTGACAACCCAGGTTCAATCCCCGGCATCCCATATGGTCCCCTGAGCCCGGCCAAGAATAATTCTTGAGGGCAGAGCCAGGAGTAACCTTGTTCCAAAAACAACAGAAAGAGGCTCTTGAGAAGTGACAGACAGACAGACCATGGCGCCATGTAGGCCCTCCAGGTCCCAGGAAGACATGTTAGTGTGGAGTAGAGGGGGTGTTGAGCTGGGGGCGCTCTGGCAATGCCTACAGATGGGGGCCTGGGCTCTGGTGCCATATCAGGAGCCTCGGGAATCCAGCCCGGGGGTGCTAAGAGGGAGGTGTGAAGGGGGCCACGTGCCTCATGGTTCTCAGGCCTCCGCAAGGCTTGGGTCTTCCCGTCAGTCACAGCTGCCTGGCATCTGTCAGTGGAGACCTGGGTCCACGCTCTGGAAAGGTTAAAAATGCTGCAGCCTCAGTGGGTAGGGCATTAGCCTTGCACACGGCTGACCTGGGTTCGATTCCCAGCATCCCCTATGGTCCCCCGAGCACCGCCAGGAGTAATTCCTGAGTGCAGAGCCAGGAATCACCCCTGTGCATCGCCGGGTGTGACCCGAAAAGCAAAACAAAAAAATAAAGAAATGGTACAGCCTGGCACTAAGGGCTGGTGCCACCGCCAGGCCAACCTAGGGTCATGCTCCTCCTTGGGTCCTGGTGTGAATGAAGGCACACAGGTCTGAAGCGTGCAAGGACCCCCTCTGTCCCAATCCACAACCCTTGCCTGTGTGGGCACCGGGTGGGCCTAGACACAGCTGCAGCCACTGCTGCCCTCAACCAGCCTCCAGCAGTATGCCTGAGGTGCTGAGCTCAGAGGGTGCGGGTGCTGTGGGACCCAGGGAGAAGGTCACCCATGGAACAGATCCTGGGGAGCACTGAGTCTGAGCACTGCCAGGTATGGCCCCCAAATCAACCAGCAAAACAAAAACAAACAAACAAAACCCAGTTGGGATATCTAATAAGAGAATGGATTTTTTTTCTTTTTGGGTCACACCTGGCAATGCGCAGGGGTTACTCCTGGCTCTGCACTCAAAAATTACCCCTGGGAGTGCTCGGGGGACCATATGGGATGCTGGGATTCAAACCCGGGTCGGCCGCAAGGCAAACGCCCTACTCGCTCTGCTATCACTCCAACCCCGAATGGACGCTTTTTGAATGTGTCACATCTGTGTACCGGAATCTACTCATTCATAAAAAAGGAGGGGCCTGGATCAATCAATCACATACACACAGACACACACAGAGTCACATACACACACAGATACACACAGACATACACAAACACAGAGTGTTATACTAAACACACACACAGAGCGTTATACCAAATAAACGAAGCTAGAAAGAACAAGACTAGGCACTATGTGACTTCATTCCCCGGATAGTTCTTGGAAGAGTTAAGCTAGAGCAGCGGTTGCCTGAGGCTGGAGCTGGAGTCAGACTTGCAGAGAAGGGACACGGGAGAACTTGGTCAGGATGACAGTGTTCCCAGCTTGGATTGTGCTGATGGTTGCACAGCTATATAAATTTACTCAGCCCTTGGATGCATCCTGAGGATGGATCGGTATGAGCTATGTAAATTTACCTTCATAAGGAAGCATAACAATTTGTTCTTAAAAAAAAAAAAAAAGGTGTTGCGAAGCCGAGAGATGGTACAGGAGGTAAGGCACTTGTCTTGCATGCAGCCGACCCTGATTTTATCCCTGGAATCACATATGATACCCTAAGCATGCCGGGAGTTACCCATGAGCACAAAGTCAGAAGTAAGCCCTGACCACATCTGGATATGGCCCAACCCCTTTTCCTGACTCCCCTTCCCCCCACAAAAGGAATTGAGGGCCAGAGAGATAGCACCGGATTAAAATGCTTGCTTTCAATGAGTTCTATCTTAATTCAAATCCTGGCACCACATATGGTTCCCCTGAGCACCACCAAGAATGAACCATAAGCACAGAACCAAGAACAAGCCCTGAGCATTGCTGGGTGTGACAGGATGGCTAACTTGGTGATTGTGACTGATATTATTTTCTTCTTCTTTAGCTTTTCTGTCTGAAATTTCCTGGGAAATTTTGGGCATTTTTTTTTTAGCTTTTTGGGTCACACCCAGTGATGCACAGGGGTTACTGCTGGCTCTGCACCCAGGAATTACTCCTAGCGGTGCTCAGGGAACCAGATGGGATGCCGGGGATCGAACGTGGGTTGGCCACGTGCAAGGCAAATGCCCTATCTACTGTACTATAGCTTCAGCCCCGGGAATTTTTTTAAAACTGGAAGCAGGAAGATAATAAAGGATCTATAGGGTTTAGGAAGGTCACTTTGACCTTACAAATAGAATTTGGGAAAAAAAAAAAAAGAGCACTGGCAATGGTGTTGGTGGGGATGTGGAGAAACTAGAACTCAGACTCGGCTTCTGGGAACCGGAATTGATCTGATGATGGGAAAACTGGCGGTGTCGGCCCATGACTCGCTTGTTCCAGTCTGAGGTCTATAACCCAGTACACTTGGACATGGCCGAGAAGATAAGCGTGTTTACAGGAGCATTATTCACCGGGGCCCTAAACTGGAAATGAGCCAATCATTATCAGTGAAACGCAAAGGGAATCATAGACTCAACCCGCAGGGCGCCAGACCGCAGCGGAAGTGCACGGACCGCACCTGGGCTGAGGTGAATCCGCAAGTGAATTTCCACAGTGCTGGGCGAAAGAGAGTAGCGTGATAGCGTGGTGCGATCAGATGCCATCTGAACCTTGTTCCAGCTGTCCCAAGGGTAGGAACAGAAGTGCTGATGGGAAAGGGGACAACTGGGAGGGACATGGGGCAAGAGGCGTCAGACACCAGCTGTACTTCTGGTGGCAGCAGCTTCCTCAGCGGTTGTGCCAAAGCACTGGGGCTGCTCTGGGCTGGCATCATCCCAGTCATGGCGAGAGGCTGCTAGCGTCACAGCTGGCGGTGCTGAGGGCGAGGGAGGGGCATCCGTGGTTCCAGGGATCAAACCCAGGTTGGCCACGTTCAATACTATTGAAGCCACATCCCAATTCCTCTAGTTCTCGTTCGGATGATGAGTAATATCTGAAGTTCCTAAAATGCACCTGTGGGGGGAAGAACAAAATCCAGCCTGATTCTTGGAATGCGCTCATCCCCCACCCACCCCTGCCCCACCCAGGCATTTAGGGTTTTTTTTTTTTTTCGGTTGGTTTGGGGGTCACACCCGGCAATGCTCAGGGGTTACTCCTGTCTCTGCACTCGGGAATCACACCTTGCAGGGCTCAGGGAACCGGATGGGGGTGCCACGGAGTGAACCCGCGTCGGCCATAGGCTGTGCAAGGCAAGTGCCCTCCCTGCTGTACTATGGCTCCAGCCACGGGTGTGTTTTAATTAGATAAAAAGTTAAGCTCCCCAGACAACTGGGAGGAAAAAAGAAACTGGTTTGATCTTCATTCGAGGTCACTCTCACCTTCGCTGGTACCTGTGAGGGGCTTTCCCAGGCAGCCCTCCCCCTCCACCCTCCCTCCCCCTACCCCCGGCTTGTTTCTCCACCTGAACTGCCGGGAGCCGAGCCCGTCTCAGAGCTCCTCTAGCAGAGGGAAAGGCCTGCAAGGACCTTGGAGGGCACAGCGCCGTCTGTAGCTCTGCCACCAGGGAAGCCCATGGAGCCTGCAAAAATCCTAGAAAGTTTGGCACACTGTCCCCCCCACAGCGTGATCCACCAAGAACATTCCAGACCAGGCCTGTGTGAGACCAGGGGCTGTGCAAGGCGTGGATGAGAGGGGCGTTCCCAGTCAGGGTGCCAGTCCCTCCCGTCACTTCAGCCTTGCTGAAATTGTCAGAAGAACTTTAATAAGACAGAACCAAAAAGAATCTAGCAGGAACACCTTTGGCAAAAGGCGAATGGTATCCCTCGATTCCTGGGGGGTGCTTCTGACATCCACCCCTACACACACTGGCAGATATGCAACCCCCAGGTGCTCTTGCACCCATTCTGTATACTTTTCTTCAGCACTTCTCTTAGCAAACTAATACATTGTGGCTAGTGTACCCGTAGTTGTGACACTATATGGGTAACTGTGACACTGTGTGGGTAACTATGATACTGTATGGGCAACTGTGACACTGTATGGGTAGCTGTGACACTGTATGGGTAACTGTGACACTGTGTGGGTCGTTGTGATACTGTGTGGGTAACTCTGACACTGTGTGGGTAACTCTGACACTGTGTGGGTTGCTTTGATACTTGTGGGTAACTGTGACACAATATGGGTAGCTGTGACACTGTACGGGTAACTATGATACTGTGTGGGTTGTTGTGATGCTGTATGAGTGACTGTGATCCTGTATGGGTAACTGTGACACTGTGTGGGTAACTGTGACACTGTGTGGGTCGTTGTGATACTGTGTGGGTAACTGTGACACTGTATGGGTAACTGTGACACTGTGTGGGTCGTTGTGATACTGTGTGGGTAACTGTGACACTGTATGGGTAACTATGATACTGTGTGGGTTGTTGTGGTACTGTATGGGTGACTGTGACCCTGTATGGGTAACTGTGACACTGTGTGGGTCGCTGTGATACTGTGTGGGTAACTGTGACACTGTGTGGGTAACTGTGACACTATATGGGCAACTGTGACACTGTATGGGTAGCTGTGACACTGTGTGGGTAACTGTGACACTGTATGGGTAGCTGTGACACTGTATGGGTAACTCTGACACTGTGTGGGTAACTCTGACACTGTGTGGGTTGCTTTGATACTTGTGGGTAACTGTGACACAATATGGGTAGCTGTGACACTGTACGGGTAACTATGATACTGTGTGGGTTGTTGTGATGCTGTATGAGTGACTGTGATCCTGTATGGGTAACTGTGACACTGTGTGGGTAACTATGATACTGTGTGGGTTGTTGTGACACTGTATGGGTAACTGTAACCCTGTATGGGTAACTGTGACACTGTGTGGGTAACTGTGACACTGTGTGGGTCGCTGTAATACTGTGTGGGTAACTGTGACACAGTATGGGTAGCTGTGACACTGTATGGGTAACTATGATACTGTGTGAGTCGTTGTGATACTGTATGGGTGACTGTGACCCTGTATGGGTAGCTGTGACACTGTATGGGTTGCTGTGACACTGTATGGGTCACTGTGACACTATATTGGCTGCTGTGACACTGTATGGGTCTCTGTGACACTGTACTGGTAGCTGTAACACTGTACTGGTAGCTGTGACACTGTGTGGGTAGCTGTGACACTGTATGGGTCTCTGTGACACTGTATGGGTAACTGTAACACTGTATGGGTAACTGTGACACTGTATGGGTAGCTGTGACATTGTACTGGTAGCTGTAACACTGTACTGGTAGCTGTAACACTGTACTGATAGCTGTGACACTGTACTGGTAGCTGTGACACTGTGTGGGTAGCTGTGACACTGTATGGGTCTCTGTGACACTGTATGGGTAACTGTAACACTGTATGGGTAACTGTGACACTGTATGGGTAGCTGTGACATTGTACTGGTAGCTGTAACACTGTACTGGTAGCTGTAACACTGTACTGGTAGCTGTGACACTGTGTGGGTTGCTGTGACACTGTATGGGTAACTGTGACACTATGGGTCGCTGTGACACGGGTCGCTGTGACACTTTTTGGGTCGCCGTGATACTTTTTGGGTCACTGTGACAGTGCTCGGGTAGCTGTAACACTTTTTGGGTCGCTGTAACACTTTTTGGGTCGCTGTAACACTGTACTGGTAGCTGTGACACTGTATGGGTAACTGACACTGTACTGGTAGCTGTGATACTGTCCTGGTAACTATGACGCTGGTTTGGTCGCTGTGACAGTGCTCGGGTAGCTGTAACACTGTTTGAGTCGCTGTGACACTGCGTGGGTTGAGGCCTAAGGCCTGGGGAAGCGGAGTCTGCCTGCTCAGCCGCTGGCTGCATGCACAGCCTACCCATACCAGGTCTCTGAGTCACTGGCTCGGCACTGCTGTGGATCCCGGTCAGAAGGGCTGGCGAGGCTGGCCCTGCCGATGCCTCTGGACCCAGAGGTTCTGGTCTCCAATGGCTGCGTCTCTGCACCAGCTCTGGGCTTCTTCTTCCTCCTGCTGAATTCCCCTAAAGGGGTGTGTGTGTCGGTTATAGCTGAGCCATAAGAGGAAGTTCTATTCCAGGTAGAGCAGTCAGGCTGGCCCCGAGCACGGCTGTGTCCTGGCATTGTCTGTGAGCCTTCAAATGTGTGATAAAATGTGAAATATGTGATTCGAACTCGCCAGACCCTGGCTCAGGAATGGCATGATGATAAGCGCAATCTCAAGTGTCATCAGACTGAACCAGGAGTTTTGATGTGCCAACAGATCAGGGGTTAAAAAAAAAAAAAAGGAAAAGGAAAAAATACTGCTACCAACAATTGGGAGACCCCAAAGCACAGATGAACAGGTGGGCATGGGCTGGGGAGAGCCGAGGTGGGTGTGGTGATTTCCGCTGGAGACCCCCTGAAGCCCTCGTTGAGGCAGTGAATGGCATAACGGAGCCGGTGGGAGTGAGGCAAGGGCTCAAAGGCTGAGCAATTCCCCCCGCCCCCCAAAGCTCCAAAACACCCAACACATTTGAGAAGGGGCCGGGGCCATAGTACAGCAGATGGGGTGTCTGCCTCGCACACAGCCAACCTGGATTTGATCCCAGGCATCCCATAGGGTCTCCTGAGCACAGAGCCAGGAGTAATTCCTGAGCACAGAGGCAGGAGTAACCCCTGAGCATTGCCAGGTGTGACCCAAAAAATATCACACACAAAAATAAATAAAATAATTTTTATAAAGTAAATAAATTTAATTTAAATGCTGCATCAAAGCAAAACACAATTAGGAATCCAGAGTGATGGCTCAGCTGTAAAGGCCCCAAATATGACCCCCAGAGCCACCCACAGTCCCAAGACTGGTTCCTGCAGCTCTGCTGACTGGGAGCCCCACAGAGCATGCTCTGAGGGGCACAGACAGGTGACCCCACATCCAGCGTGGCTAGGAGTTTGACGCCCTATCCCCAGCGAGTATCACAACCCAACACAACCCCAAAAGGGAAGGGTGGGGAGAGGGGTGGTAAACCAAATAAAGAAACGGGGTTGGCACGGCTGTGGGAAAACAGGCTCACACAGCTGGTGGCAGCGACGGGGACCACCCCTCTGACGGGCAACCTGGCAGCGGCCGTTGCTTTCGAAATTAAAAATGCTCATGGCCTTTGACCCGGCAACTCTACTCCCTGGCATTTTTCCTGCAGATCCACTCCCACAAGTACCAAGTGACGTGTGAACCAGGATATTCGTTTTCCAGTATTGTTTATAATAATAAAAGCCTGGAAACAGCCCCACTCTCTCAAAGCATGGGGCGGGGGGCTGTGGGCAGAGTCACCTCGGAGGCTCCAGTGTCCCCACACGAGGCCACAGCAGGTGCTGCGAGGCGGGCGGTGCTCTGAACCCCAACCCACCGGGAGGAAACTGAGTCAGTGAGCCCTTGGCTGGCTCCAAGGGGAAGAAGGGGTTTGTAACAGAACAGGGATCTAAACTCTAGCACAACCTTCTCCAGCTGCTCTCCACCTGCTCGCAGGCACCTGTCCTTAGACCAGGAGGCAGAACAGCTGTTAGAACCAAGGCCATCGGCAGACTTGTAGTTGTCAACCTGGACACCTGCAGGCCAGCAGCAGACCGTACAGGGAGTTGAAGACCATTGCTTCAGCCACCAGCATTCTGTCACCAATGTCAGCAAGTCTTGATTGGGTGCACACTAGGCGGTGCCAGGGCTTATTCCTGGCTCGGCTGTACTCAGCAGACCCTATAGGGTCCCGGGGGACGGAACCTGGGTCAGCAGCATCCAGCAACTGCCTTACCTGCTGCACTATCGCTTTAGCCCCAGGTGTCTGCCACTCTTGATAGCTCCATTTCACAACATCTGCAAAGGCAAACAATCAAATCCCTTTTTCACGCTGGAGTTGTGACGAAGACCGAGACCAGTCCTGGGCGTCTTCATGCTGTTTTCCATCAAAGTTGTCCTGTGATAGTGGCAGAGGGAAGAACACGGGGGC
Source organism: Sorex araneus (assembly GCF_027595985.1). Lineage (NCBI taxonomy): Eukaryota > Metazoa > Chordata > Mammalia > Eulipotyphla > Soricidae > Sorex > Sorex araneus. The sequence continues at coordinate 78,107,019 of NC_073305.1, read as the reverse complement.
GGGTGGGAGGGTGGCACCGGGTGGGGACCCGCCCATGGGCATCAGGCTCTGCTGGGGAGGGCCTCGCCAGAAACTGGTACCATGCTACCTCTGATAGAAGGGAAGTGAGTACTGGCTGGAGCGACCGACGGAAAAGGCTCATGTTTCTGTTTGAATTGCCTCGCAGCTTCTTGTCTTATTGGGAAGAAACATCAAACTTAGTGAAAAGCCGCAAGAAGAGAGACAACCTCTTCAAGGCTCCACCTGGACTCCTGAGCTTGACTGTGTTTTCTAATTGTGTCCGTATCATATGGGCTGGAGCGATAGCACAGCGGTAGGGCATTTGCCCTGCATGCGGCTGACCAGGGTTCGATTCCTCCGTCCCTCTTGGAGAGCCTGGCAAGCTACCGAGAGTATCTCGCCCGCATGGCAGAGCCTGGCAAGCTACCCGTGGCGTATTCAATATGCCAAAAACAGACACAACAAGTCTCACAATGGAGATGTTACTGGTGTCCGCTCAAGCAAATCGATGAGCAACGGGATGACAGTGACAGTGACAATGATGGTCCGTATCATATACCTCCTTGGAACAGGAATTAACGAGACAAAGTGAAATCAGCATCTACTTAGCTGTTTCCGGGAGTAGGTCTTGCACCATTCACCCAGGGAACAGATGCTTCTGTTCCCAGAGCAGGGGCCCGGGCTTAGGGTCTTGGAAGCTTCTGGAACTCTAGAGCAGGGGCAGAATTAGGCTCACTCTGCTGAGGGAGGGGGAGCCAGGGCAGGGTTGATAGGAACCCCGGGGCCGGGATCGCCAGGAGGAGATGACAACTTGGCTGCTAAGGGTGGGGACCCTTGCTACGGGTGTCCCCACCTGAGGAACGCCAGGCCCCAGCACTGCCAGCGGGTCCTCCCTACACTCTCTGCTCCCCAGCCAGGCCCTGGTGACCCAGAGCTTACCTCTGAGTTGGAGGGAGACACCAGAGACCAGCCTAGGCACATGGGGAAGGGGCACTTTCCTGCTACCTCTGCGGGCATCGTCTCCCCAAGAACTTGCTATGAATTCCAAGATCTAGCACCTTCCCACGCATCCTCTGATGATCAGCCTAGTTTTCCTGGGCATTTGTAAACATCTCCATCTTTCATCTTGTGCCACTCATGACTGTCCTGTGATTCCTGTGTGCACAGGACAGTGTCCCCTCAGACTGGGGCTCCCTGAGACCACACTTTATGTCCCCTCCACCTGGACCTAGGGCTTCCCTAGCCGAGTCCCCTGCAGTCCTAGGTCCAGCCCCATTTCCACACCCGTAGGAGGCGCGTGAACCCTGCGGCTCCGGGGCGGTCCTGAGGGAGGCAGGAGGCTGTGGCTGACAGCAGCAGCCTGTGGCAGGGCCATTGCGTAACTGCAGCCTGGCTGGAGGTTTCTGATGATTCAGCACTGGGGCCTGTAGCCCGGGGCTCCTGTAGCAGGGATGGAAGCCCTGGGCCCCCTCTCACTGGGGGTTCCTGCCCCATAGCCCTGGCACCCAGGGACCGGGACAGTCTCTCCTGGCTGCCCTAGAGCATCCCTGGGGGGGACGGCCCGGCCTGTGGGCAGGTGCCTAAGCCGAGTGGGGCTTCTAACCCACCCAGAGGACCAGCTGAGCTGGGGTTCCTGCCAGCCCACTGTCATTGCTGTTGTCCTCAGAGGGGCATCAAGTCCTAGTGCCAGGTTGTAGCCAGAAGAAGGGGGACCGGGTGGCCAGTTAAGGCCGGGGCGGGGGGTGCTGGGGGGCTGAGTTGGCAATTCTTTCACAAACCACTAGATGTCACTTCCATTTAAAGGAACCCACTAGCTGGCCTTTTCCCCAGTAGGACCCCCAGTCCTTTGCCAAGTCTTAAAGACATACAGGCAGGTCCCAGGAGAAAACGTTGCTTTTCCCTGAGAGCAAAGCCCCTGGAAACCTAAGCAGAGATGTGTCCAAACCAAGCAGAAGAGGCGCTTCACACACACACACACACACACACACACACACACACACACACACACACACACACACCCTGCAAAAGGCCAGAGGGGCAGAACCCCACCCCAGCCCCCCACTCACCCCAGCTCTGAATGACATTTTCTGAGACCAAAAATGAATCTCATAGGCCACCAATGGGGGTGTCCATGGGGAGGACGCGATACTAGAAGAAGCAGCGGGGACTTCCCTCAAAGATCCAACTCAGTCACGAATCCTGGGTTCAACCCCCACCATACCCCAGGCTTCAGATTCACCAGGGGTTCCCAGGTGGAGGCGCCTGGAAGGAGAACCCCCAACTGCATCTCTCCACACCCCAGCTCACCCCGTGTGCAGTCAACAGCTCTTGCTTGGCTGATGTCGGTCATTTCCCACATATCTCTTCCCTACCCCAGCAACCTCTGTCAGGCCAGAGAAACCTGTGCCCCATTTTACAGATGAAGAGACAGAGGCCCGACTGGGAGGCTCATGAGCAAGTCCTCATCTCCTCGCCTAGAGTCAGACCCTTGACAGAGAAAACGCTGACGCCGGCGCTGGGTTTATCTCCAGCTCAGGTGGCTGCTGACAAGGGCCTTCTCCGTGCCTCATTAACCGAGATTGGACAGGCTGGCTCTGACCCTAACTTGTCCAAACTCGGTTACATGCTAGAATCACCGGCAGAAGTTTCCAGTCTTCCGATTTCCCAGGTCAGCTCCCCCCCCCCCCCCACACACACACCCCAGGCCAACTAATTCCCTCAGTGGGAGAGCCTGGGTGAGCCCCAACCTCAGCGTGCTCAGATGGCCAGGCAGTTCCGAGGAAGAGCCAGGCTCAGGGGCCGCGGCCTGACCCCAGGGTCCCCAGCCCTCGGCCCTAGCCACTGAGGCTTTGCCTGTGGGCCTGACACTCTGAAGAACACAGGCCGTGGTGGTGCCGTTCTAATGATCGGGCTCAGGTTTCTGAAGCAGATCCTCGGTTACAGTGGTTCACACGGCTGCTGGCACTGGATGGTTACTTTCCCACAGAGGTGACACTATGGCGGGGAAAGGGAGTGACCTGCCAGGTCCCGACTCCTCTGCCAGCGAAGTCGGGTCCCAACACCCATGTTCCGAGTTCTCAGACAAGCGCTTCAGCCTGGCCCGGAAGCCTCAGTCTCATTGCTTCTTTGCTGCTCTTAGCATCACAGCAAGAAAATGGGTCCCAGCCAGCATCTGCCCTGGCCACCGACTGGTCACGTGGCAGGGTGTGACCCCACACTCCCTCTCCCACATCCCACCGTGTTTCTAGAGAAGAATCCACTTCCAGCTCACTGTCTGTGCTGGTCCCAGGAACAGGAACGCATAAACCACTCCTGTTCCAGTCGGTAAGCGTCACCTCCTGGCACACAGACACCCATATCACAGGCAACTCCTGAGCCCGGCGGCTTTGTCCCTGTCATCACGCTGCCCAGAGAAGTCAAGGGCCTGCTTGGGACTGGCAGCAAGCCTTTGTGCCGGCCGTGTCGGCCCCTGGGAAAGCCATCCTGTAACCCAGAGCCCGGGAGCCCCACTTTGAGGCTCACCTCCTCTGAGACACTTGCACTGACCCCCGCAGTACATAGCTAGAACTCTCCAGAAGGTTCTAGAACAAATGGCATCTGTGTGGGACACACATAACATCACCTTCAGTAACCCTCCCTCTAGGTGGAGACTGCGGTGTCCTCAGGAAGGGGCTCTGGGCCCTGTGAGAGGGAAAGCATGTCCAGGAAGGCTGCGCCCTGAGTGCATATTGGAGGCCTCGACCCTGGCCACTGCCTGCTTGTGGGGGAATCACGTGCCCCTCAGAGTACCCCAGAGGTGGGTGCACGTGGAAACCCAGGTCCCCCCCTCAGTTCCCACAGACAGTGGTTTCTCCTGCTGCTTATTTTCCTGAGAAATCCACCACCGCCCTCGCCTCATTGCAAGACCGCCATGCCGCACCTTCAAGCCTCGTGAGCTGGGGCCAAAGCAGAGAATAGGAGGTTCTCCACAAGGAAGAACTTCCAGACGTGTGAGTTTCAGGTCCCCGGGGGGAAACTGGAAGACAAAACCTCACAATGTCTCTTCTGGAAATCTCCACAATGCAAGAAAGATGCTCCTCAGAGACTGAGTGTGGCTTTGCTGGACGTCAGGGTCCTTTTATTAGTAGCATTCAAAGGACAGAGAACGTGACCTCTCTTGGAGTAAGGGTGGGGGGCAGCATTGATCGAGTTCCCAGTGCTGAATGATAGAGAGCTGAAAGCACCCAGGGCCTCACCCCCCCTCCTCCATTGTCTCCGTCTCCCCTTAATGAAGGCTCAAACCAGAGCGGCCAATGAGGCTTGGAAAATCCGCCTGTTGTGTGAGGGGATTTTCCATAAATCTCCGTCATTCAGGAGGCGACAGCCCCGTGCCCTGTGGATGGAGGGCAGCAGCTTTGGGGACCCTCATTAGGAACAGGTGCTCTCTGGAGGCCCCTGCTCTTCCCCAGCCTCTCGCTCTCAGGGGTGCATCCAGCCTCTGCAGAGTCATCCCCTGGGAAACTGGCCTTGGGGTCCCCAGGGTTGCCAGGCACCACTTTATCACTTGTTCAAGTCCCCTTCGCGTGTCCAACGCAGGAGTGTGACAGCCACTGGCCACGCTGGCTATTAGAATTCGGTTTTACCTTTTGGGTCACTCAGATGCACGGTTTCAGTGCTCTGGACAGGTGGCTACTGAATTGACCCTGGAGATCCAGAACTTTCTATTAGATGGTGCTGCTTACAAGCCACAATGCGTCTGAGCAGCCTTCCCGGCATGAGGCAATCTGTCAGGACGAGGGGCTCGGGAGGCCCACAGCTTGGGGAGGTCCCACTGCATGTGGCGAGGCAGCCCCACCCTGTGAGAATTCACAGCCCAAAGAGGGTTAAATCCATTTGCAGGCCACTCCTGTCTCCCTGAGCAGGTGAGGAGGAAAGAGTCCAGCTGTCACTTAGCTGGCTCATTAGAGATGTCTTGGGGCCTCGTCCTCCCCCAGGCTAATTATTAACCGGCCTCAGGTGTGAGAGCGCGTGTGGCCAGGGCCCCACCCCCCCTCAGCTTCCCAGCCAGCTGGACACCCTGCTTCCCACCCACCCTACACTGAGGGCCACCTGGAGACAGCCCCAGACCCCAGAAGCACCCTGCCCCAGACCCCCCACTCCAAAGCAAGTTTGATCAAATGAACTGTCAGCTGTGGGGGCAGGGCAACGAGCAAAGCTGCCCCCCCCCACCACTTGCAGGTTTAACATGGAAAACTGATCAGTCTGGAGGGAGGGGGCCGCCCCCAGCAGAATCCTCAGGGGGATGGTCTCGTTTCCGGGCACCCCACCCCTACTCCCAAACCCGGACCACGGCCTCTGGTCGCCTCAGCAGGAATTTTCCACATTTGCTGGGATCTCTGTTTGCCTTCCCATTAACTTAACAAGTCTGGGTGGAAGATGACTAAGGTAATTAGCGGAGGCTAAGCATCGGGCAGAGAGGCCAGGGACCAGGGCTGGTGCAGGACCCGAGGACATGATTCAGCCACGAACGGCGTGGACAAAGGGCACAGGCCAGGCCTGGGTACCTCAGGCCGGAGGGGAGAGACCCCAGGAACACAGAGAGAAGGCCTGGCTCTGCCTGATTAGCACCCAGAGACTCCACCACGCCATCCCTCAGGGACCCAGGATTACCCCAGTATCGACAAGGAGGTGGGAGTGCCACGAATACAGATCTCCACCTGCACCTGGGGTGGACGAGCAGGACCCCTCCCTGCCTGATTCTTCTCAAGTCCCCACGTGGACCAAGTCCTGGAGGGGCTCCCCCATATCCATACACCTGTTTGTTTATAAATAATCTCCATCTACAAGACTTATAGCATGTACGTTCTTTTGTTTGTCTGGGGGGTCCATATCCAGGGATGCTCAGGGCTCTGCACTCAGGAGTCGCTCCTAGTGGTGCTTGGGGGACCTTGTGTGGTTGGACCCAAATGCAAGGCAAGCACCTTCCCCGTGGCACCATATTCTCCAGCCCCTCTAGCATGCACATTCTTTTAAATGACATAAAAATAGACCTTTTAAAAAAGGCTGGCTGGGGTGTGTGGGGGGGAGAGAAGGGGGTGACTGTTCCCAGTGCCTTTCGAATGAGGGAAGGGTGTATACGGAAGACCCCAGTTTCTCAGTGTGATGTGCACATACTAAGCCAGCTCACTGCGGCGCCAATCTTGTGTTTGCAGATTCAACATCAGCTGGTCCTCCCAGGTTCGTGTTGAGATTAGTGGCGCTCTCAAAATTAGTTTGAACTTGAGCTGACCCTTGTGCTGGGGGAGCGATGGAGGCAGACCTGGTGATGTCAGCTGACAACAGGCACCCCCCCCATCATGACTTTGCTGCCATTCCTCCCTCTTCGAGGAGTGCCCGCCCCTCTTCCCACACCCTGACAGCTCCTCATCCTTCCAAACTCCAGATCTGGCAGGGGTGTGGCTCAGGGCGTAAAGCACAAGCCTTGCATGATAAAGACCTGAGTTCAGCCCCCAGTACCTCATGGTCACCCCCCAGAAACCAGGGTGTGGGCCTGGTAGCACTAGCCATAACCCCCCAAACAATTTTAAAATAAAACTCTAAAATCGGGCTGGAGCGATAGCACAGCGGGTAGGGCATTTGCCTTGCACGCGGCCGACCCGGGTTCAAATCTCAGCATCCCATATGGTCCCCCAAGCACTGCCAGGAATAATTCCTGAGTGCATGAGCCAGGAGTAACCCCTGTGCATCGCCGGGTGTGACCCAAAAACAAAAAATTTAAAAAAAAACTCTAAAATCATCATCACTTAGCCTGAGCATCTGGCTGCTCGAGTGTCTCCTTTTGTGTGTATGGTGTGTGCTTGGAGGACCACCTGGGGTACCGGGATCGAACCTGGGTCAGCTGCATGCAAAGCAAATGCCCTGTTGCTCTACTGCCAGCTCTCCTCAAGTGTCCCCCTTCTAAGTTCCACCGCCCATTCCCAGGCTGGGAGTCTCCATCCAGGCATCCACTCCTCTGTGCCCACTCCCTCACTAGATGGTGAGTTCCTCAGGACATGAGCCACTGCATATACACACCCTTGTCCCCCAAGTTACTAGCATATGCGGGCACCCACATGTCCACTGGCGCCTGCCACTCTTGGCATCACATGTAGGACAGACGAGAAGAGCCAAGGAGTCCACACAACTCCCCCTACCCCCAGGTCCCTTCAACCAATAGCTACGGGATTTGCTGCGGGATTCCTTGCTCCATAGTTGGTAAGATTGGGGCTGGAGCGATAGCACAGCGGGCCAGGCCGCTTGCACGTGGTAAACCCGGGTTCGATTCCCAGCATCCCATAGGGTCCCCCGAGCACCGCCAGAAGTAATTCCTGAGTGCAGAGCCAGGAGTAACCCCTGAGCATCACCAGGTGTGACCCAAAAAGTAAAAAACAAACAAACAGAGTTGGTAAGATTGGGGAGAACATGGTCCAGCTCCGCTGTGGTTCCCAGCATGCGTTGCCTGCTCTGTCCCTGCATGTCTGTGAGCACCTTTCTTTCCCAGCCCTGGCCCTCCATGCCGGACTGGTGTTTCATAGGATCACCATCTCTCTGCATCGCATAGTCACCGAGGTGATGCTCGGGTGCTTTTCAGAGGCACAAGCATCTTGAGGATATGCCCAGTGACCTCTATATCCCAGCATCGAGGCTTCCAAGAGCAGCAGCTTCCCGAGGAGCGAGCCTGAGGCAGGCTTGCGGGGAGGGCTGGTCGTATAGCGACAGGGCATTGGCCTTGCATGCAGCTGACCCACGGGGCAGGGATGGGTCAGTCAGACAGAGGGCAGTGGACGTGGAATTTCCAGCCACAAGAAAGGCACGAGCAAAGGGAGGGAGGCTGGAGAGAAAGTGACCGAAGCAGGCGGGCATGAGGAAGCCCAGAGTGACATCTCCGCTCACCCCCGAGGGTTCCCCTTTCCACTCCGACTTCCCTTCCCAGAGGCTGCCCTACTCCAGGCCGGAGCAGAGCCTGAACAGAGTTGGAGCTTGGCCTCTTGGTGGGGGGAGGGGTTTCTCAGAACTCCATGCCCTGGCAGAGAAGCAAGCCCCCTCCTGGCCCCAGCCCTTCCGAGCATGCCTCATTAATGGAGCTTTCTCAGGACAGGGCAGGGGATTAGGCTGCCTTCAAGAGAAAGCTGCCGCTCCCCGCCTGCCCTCCGCTCCCCCATGGCTGGAGGAGGGAGGGGGGCTCTCAGGGGCTCCTCAGAGCAGGGGGTTCTATTAGAAGCAGGCAGGACCGCATCTCAGCACACCCTGAATGGGTTCTACGTCCCTCCTCCTGCACCCTGGCCTCCGGGGAGCCTTTGGAAGTTAGTGGCCAGCCAGGCTGTTTGTTGGTATAGCACCGCAGCAGGGACATTCCTCCAAGCCTCTGCCTCGGCCAGAGAAGGGCCTCTGGCTTGTTGAAGGCAACAGGCCAAGTCCCCGCCCCTTAACACTGAGCCCAGAGACAGAGTCCAGCCTGGCTGCGCCACACGGAGGGGCCCTGGGTGAGTCCCCCGTTGGGTTCCTCCAGCTGGATGAGGGAGGGGCTGGAGATCAGACTGTGATCCTTTGACCTCTGCTGTTTCATATTCTCAGTCAGTCTTACTTTCATTTATTTATTTATTTTTTGGCAGGGGGGGGGCTCTTTGGGTCACACCCAGAGACATTCAGGGGTTGGTTACTCCTGGCTCTGCATTCAGGAATTACTCCTGGTGGTGCTCAGGGGAGATGGGATGCTCTGGATCGAACCCAGGTTGGCATGTGCAAGGCCAATGCCCTCCCCATTGTACTATTGCTCCAGCCCCAGTCAGCCTTCCTTTTTGCCTCCAAGATCCTTCAGTCCAAAGATTCAGAGCTGCTGACCCACGTGCCTCTGACTAGGCGGCTGGAGGTTCCCAGACTGGAGTCACTGCAGCGGTGGGGAAGGCCAGTAGGGAAAGAGAAGGTTACCAACCAATCAGTCTGCCAGAAGGGGACTCCAGCATCTAAACGCTCAGCCTAGGGGCCGGAGCCATAATACAGAAGGCAGACCTTTGCTTTACACACAGCTGACCTGGATTCAATCCCCAGCACCCGATACGGTCCCCGAAGCCCACCATGAGTGCAGAGCCAGGAGTAAGCCCAGAGTACTGCTGGGCATGGCCCCCAAACAAAAACAAATAAACAAACGTTCAGCCTAACTTGACATGCCAAGATGGTGCCCTGCTTAACTTGTCTTTCGGGCCAGACCCAGGAGCTTTGTTCTGAATGCAGCTGAGAAGGCTGAGGGGTGCCCCTGGTGCCACTTTTCTTAAAACTCTCCTCTCCATCGAGCTGGTCAGCAGCCAGCTTGGCCAACAGAAATAAGCTGCCTAGCAATCTGCCGCAATTACAAAACCGGATCAAAAGAGACCGTGAGTTTCATCAAGGCTTTTCATTTGCAGTATAATCACCTCAAACCCAATGTGCAGATTTTCAAATTACAGCCAAACAGACCCCACAAAGAACTGGCAGTGCTGGTGATGTTTGTGGCACAGAACAACCTAAATGAAGTGCCCTTGAATTTTAGAGGGAAAAGAGAAGCATGAGACGAGTCTTTGCTTTATTACAGATGGGTCACGGCTGCCCAAAACAATGAGGTCAGTTTCCTCAAGAGCCGACAGTCTTCACTTCTCCAATCACAGTCGTGAATTCAGATCTTAAATGGCATTTTGCGAAGCTTTGATCTCATTGAGAAATAAGAACGCCAGCCATCCATCAAGTTGGTTAGAACGTCTTTGAACTTCTGCACCACCATGCTAGAGTCTTTTGCCAAATATATACAGTGACTGATAACCAAGCCTGTAAATGCACAGTGCCGGAGCTGTAAAGTGAAGGGAGCTTTTCGGCATTACATGCACAGCATGGTAAGGAATCACTGTGAAAGTGCAACCCCGATATCTCCAGACGAGACAGAAGAAACCTCTGGAATGATGCCCGAACCGTCCATGTAAGCACGACTCCATGTCTCATTAAGGTCACCAAGAGATTCGTTGTCACTTTGACATTATCCCTTTGGGAAGATGAAGGGGAGAAACAAGGCAGTGATTCAGACTCAGGGCATGAAGGACAGCAGCAAGAGACGGGCAGCCACAAAATGCCACGGGGATGAAATGCTCCCTGAAGAAGAAGAAAAAATGAGAGAAGCAGCAATGAAAAACAAATTATCAAATGCTTCCTTTTCAGCAGGTTCGACTTTGGGGGGAGAAAATCCAAACAATAATAGTGAGTTTTTTCTTGAAATATTGAATGTAATCAAAGTAAAGTGAAAGTAAAGTGAAATTTATCAGCTACACAGGTGGGGTGGGGGGCTTGGGGGGATGGGCGGTGGGGAGGAGGTATACTGTGATTCTTGGTGGTGGAATATGTGCACTGGTGAAGGGATGGGTGTTCGAGCATTGTATAACTGAGACTTAAACCTGAGGGCTTTGTAACTTTTCACATGGTGATTCAATTAAAAAAAAAAAGAAGAAGAAAGAAAGAAAGAAAGAAAGAAAGAAAGAAAGAAAGAAAGAAAGAAAGAAAGAAAGAAAGAAAGAAAGAAAGAAAGAAAGAAAGAAAGAAAGAAAGAAAGAAAGAAAGAAAGAAAGAAAAAGTAAAAGCAAGATAAGTCTGGGGGAGCGCTCAAAGAACAAAAGAAGAAAGAAGAAATGAAGGTGCACTTTCTGGCATGCACTTGATTTGCAACCTCCAATAATTTTGTCATTGTTGCTGTTGCAATGGACTGGAGCGCTAGCACAGCGGGTAGGGCATTTGCCTTGCACGCGGCCAACCCGGGTTCAATTCCTCCATCCCTCTCGGAGAGCCGAGCAAGCTACCGAGAGTATCCCGCCCGCACAGCAGAGACTGGCAAGCTCCCCGGGGTGTATTCGATATGCCAAAAACAGTAACAACAAGTCTCACAGTGGAGACGTTACTGACGCCCGCTTGAACAAATCGATGAGCAACGGGATGACAGCTCTACAGTGCTGTTGCAATGACCAGGGATCTTACACAGCTGATTGCAGTGTTTTGACACTTGCAGTGACCAGGGATTACAGTCTTTCCTGTGGCCTCAGGGATTCCCAAGTCACATCGCTGCTGGGCTCATGCTCAGCTCATGGGAGGTGGAGCCAGGGATCTGGATCAAGACCTTAGGCTAACAGGGCAGGCACTTGGCCACTGAATTAACCCTGCTCCTCTGTCAGGCCCCTAAGATGTTTCAGAAAAAAACAGAAAAGCAGATAGAAATGAGAGTTTTGATGTCAAGATTCCTGAGCCTCTTTTCCCTCTTCTCAACCTCTACCCATTTGTACTTCTGCATGGAAGCAACAATGATCCTTCCGCTTGCCGCACCTCATCACTCAGCATCTCCAGAGATCAATTCATTGGTGTGCATGAGTGTGGGAAAGAGTTCTGAGGCTCTGACGTAGGAATCCACTCTGTCGATCTCAGAGCGGCACCAGGTCCTTTAGCAGGAGTGAAGCACTTTCCCCAAGACCCAGCTCAGCATAAAACACACAAAGGTGGTGTCTGCTAAGAGACCGAACTCACCCCTTCCCAACACTGAGCTCTGCAATGTTGCAGAAGAAATTCCAGGCTCGGCTTCCAGAAACATTCTGCGGGAGCAGTGGTCCACAAATCCCACGGAGAATTCAGTGTGCAGGATCGCATTCCAGTAGCAGAAATCATGACCGTGGATTTGTCATGATTTCTGCTACTGGAGGAGGATCCTGAAAATGATGACGATGGGTGGGAAGAGCGGAGAGGAGTGAGTGGGGTGCACCCCACACCTCGGAGGAAGAATGACGAGGAGGCATCTCTAACTGCTGGGCTGCACATGGAAAAGGAGGCACTCGCCGAAAGCCAAAGCTGCAGCCATCAGCCGGGTTGTTAGACTTCCAGAAAAAATTGCAGGGCCCAAATTAGGACAGAGCCCTGGAAAGGCCCCAGAGAAAAAATACACCAGAATTGACAGTCATGAGGAGCCCAGGGGCCAGTTACCGGCCCCTTCAGGACATTGAAAACTTGTAAAAAGTCTGGGACAGGAGAGAGAGCTCAATAGGCTGGCACCGATGCCTGGCATATGGGAGGTTTACTTCCCAGCACGGCAGGATTCTCCCAAATACCCAACCGGAAGCAGCCCCTGGACATCCTAGAGGTGGCCAAGAACACAAGCACCAGAGTGGATTCTCTCAGGAACACTAGAAATATTTCTATATGACCCAAATATTCCCCAGTGAGCATGATTTTGCTATTATATTTTGAAAGGCAAAATAAGCGAAGGCAGCATGAAGAGTGGGGGCAGCCCTCTGGGAGTCCCTTGTGAGGCTGTGTCCCTTGAGTGGGGTTAGGGGAAGCCCTTGGCGGTGCTGGGGCACCCTGCGGTGCTGGGATCGCACCCCGACCCAAGCCTGCACGCACAGCATCGCTAGGGCGCGGACACAACCTTCCCAACCCAGAAGGATGCTGTGACCGGCGGGGAAGCGCCCCACAGTGCAGGACTGGGTGGAGGAGCAGCTCTGAGGGCCCAGCTCCCAGTGGGGCTCGTGTTCTGTGTCCCCAGGTCCAGGTGAAGGAAGAGATCCACTTGGTGACCATCACAGATCAAATCGATAAGGAGGTGGCGACCACTCTGCGAGGCATGCTCTTTTAGACCCCTCTGGGACCCGTCCATGTCAATCAGAACTTTGAGGGTGAGTTCTCTGGGGCCCCTCTCCAGGAGAGGGGCGCCCTTCCCAGCTGAGCTGGACATGCATCGGGGGATGTGGGGAAGCTGCCCCTTCCCTCGGAAGAAACCGCTGGAGGGCCAGGGAGGCGGCGCCGAGAGCCAAGCACAGGCTGCGCGCACAGGACGCGCAGGCCTCATCCCCCGCACCTCGGGGTCCCTCAGCACCTCCTGGAGCCGCCCCTGAGCACTGAGACAGGAGTAACCCCTGAGCGTCATCCGGTATGAGCCAAAAATAAATCAATCAATTCAGAGTCTGTTGAGAAGACCAGCCTGGCTGTCTCTCCCAGGCCCGAACTTTAAAAAAGACGAGCAGCATCTGCAGTGGCAAGAAAGACGGACAGTGAAGAACGTGGGAAAAGGAAAATCCAAACAAATCCATTTTCCAATTTCGCCAAAATAGGAGGATAAAAGGGAAGAATCAGAAGAACTTTGTAATAAGACAGAACCATGATGTTCTGTTCCCATAATAAGTATTCCTTTTTTAAAAGGAAAAAAAGGAAGGGGAAAGAAAGCAGGGCGCACGACGAGTGCTTCTCTTTCTCGGCACTTCTGAGAAAGAGAAAAAGAATGAAGTGACTTCCAGGCATGCCTTCCATTCCAGGGAGCACGCTCAATGTGCTATTACTCTGAAAATTATTAAATCGAGGCAGTCGGATTACATTTAAAGGGTCTCATTGGGGCTCTGTGGACAGCTCAAAGCCCCTGCCTAGACAGGACAAGGTCCTGAGGTCAAATCCCAGCATTATTATGTGGACTGAAGTACTCAGGACAGTCCAATATTTTCGATCCCTGATGAGGAGGGCCCGGAACTCCAGGGCTTCAGAAGTGTCCAGGCAGGGCTGGAGTGACAGCACAGCAGGTAGGGCGTTTGCCCTGCACGTGGCCAACCCGGATTCGATTCCCAGCATCCCATACGGTCCCCTGAGCACCAACAGGAGTGATTCCTCAGTGCAGAGCCAGCAGTAACCCTGTGCATCGCTGGGTGTGACCCAAAAAAGAAAAAAAAAAGTGTCCAGGGCAAGCGTGAGACTGTGCACGTAATTGACTCCTGGGTGTAGAGGCCCTGGTTGGGGAACAGGGCAAGTCCAGAAACATAGTAAATAAACAATAAGGGGCTGGTGCGTTAGTGCCACAGGGAGGGCATTTGCCTTGCATGTGACCAGCCTGGGGTCCATCCCTGGCATCCCATATGGTCCCTTGAGCACCATGAGAAGTGATTCCTGAGTGCAAAGTCAGGAATAACCCTTGAGTATTGCCACGTGTGGCAAAAAAAAAAAACACAGACAAAAAATAAATAACCAATAAGTAAACATTAGGCCTGGTTCTCAGGCGGAGGAGCCTTCCCAGGGCTGGATTGTGAAGCTAGCTAACTCAGTAATGGTAGGTCCGCAAGGCCAGACCAACTCTGGCCTTGTTCCATGGGGAACAAGTCTCAGGAATGGCGGATGATTGTGAAGCAAGCATGGGGTCCCACGGAAGGAATCATTGTTTTCTCTTCTGCAGTGTATCAGTCCTGAAGTACAGCCTGGGTACCCTGATCCCAGCAAAGCCAAAAACCCTCAAGATGGGACATGGCCTTTGGTGGAAGACAATTAAACTTTATAGAAATATCTTCAGGCAGCTGAGAGGTCCTAGGACCCTGGCCTTGTTCTAGGACACCAGGCTCAGCTCGTACCCCACCTAGCCACGGCCCAGGACAGACCCATGAGGTCTTTCCCAGTGCCTTTGGGTCTGGGTGCTCCCTACCACTGTTATAATCCTCTCTGTGCCAACAAATCAGCTGAGGAGCTGGGGTCCTTCTCAGATAGCTTAGCGCTAGGAAATTCTTCTCTTCCAGACAGAGGGTAGCATGCTTTATGCCCAGTCAGACACCTTGTAAATGCAATCCAGTTCCAATCAGAAATCTAGTAAGATACAGTCTCACCCCGTCTGCTTAGCAAAACAAACAAATGTATTTTTAATTTGATAGCATGCCTAGCACTCTGTGGGCCAAGCTATGGGGAAATATACACACTCATCTATGGCTGGTGGATGTTTAATTGTTACCATGTCTGTGGAGAACAATTTGGCAATATGTATCAAGATTACAAGTACATCTACCCTTTGACCAACAATTCCAGGTCTGGGAATAGATGCTGCAGATATCCTCAGTATGGGGAAGTGACGCATGTAGGAGATTATTCACGATGGCATTGTTTGTAAAAGCTAATGATAGAAATGGCCTGGGGGAGGGGGGAATCAATATATCAGCCCTATAATGGAATACTATGCAGCTATTAAAAAAGAAGCAGGATGTTCTTTTAATAATGTAATATTATTCAAAATCCTCCAAGATGAAGTAAATGGGAGAGGCCAGATCCAGAACCTTTCGCGGGGATTTTGCTACTTTCTTTGGTGGGGGGAGCAGGAAATAAGAATAGAAATTGGGGGCAGGGTCTTCCAGGTGTAGCTCAGTGCTTTGCCTGTATGAGACTCTGGGCTCCAGCACCCAAACACCCCACACCCCTCTGAAAAGAATAGAATTGTTTTAATTCATGCCTTTTTCTCACCAAGACAGGGTGAAAACTCAAGAGCTTTGGAACGAACTTGACGTGCCTACTTCTCCACCTTGGTATGAGGAGCAAATGAGGTCATTGGTAAAAGTCAAGAACAGTAAGGGTGGTGGGAGGAATAATGGGAACATTGGTGGTGGAAAATGTGGCATGGGTGAAGGGATGGATGTTCAATCATTGTATGATTGAAACTCAATCATAAAAGCTTTGTAACTGTATCTCATGATGATTCAATAAAAATAATATTTTAAAAAAAGAACTTGGGACAGTATGTTGGACAAGACCACGGAATAGTTAAAACCTGTCTGGAATGAATCCTGGCCCAGATACGCACACATGCACGCACATGCACACACACATACATACACATATACACACATACACACACATACACATACACACATGAGCACATACACACATACACACACATGCACACACACACACACACGCTCATACACACTACACACACACACACACACACACCCTCTCTTACAAACTCACCCAGGAAATAAATTTGAGCACAAGTCCCTGAGCTCATTTTACACACACATACACACACACACACACACACACACACACACACACACACACACACACCTTTATGCCTCTCTTATAAACACCCAGAAAATGAGTTCAAACACCCAAAGAAGTTCAAGCCTCTGACTTCATTAGGACCAACTGTCCTGGCCAATGAGGAAACAACGGGGTGGGGCTTAATATGTAAATAAGGATCTGAACAAACCACTCCCAGGCCCCCTGCAATGACGCCCCGCCCCATAATTTGATCCCTGCGGGCTTGCTCTGCTCCTGGTCTTGAGTAAGACCAAACTAGATAGAGCGTGTGCACTCAGGTGAAATGTTTGGCTTGTGTTGGATGTAAATTATTCTGTCTGTGGGGCTGGAGAGACAGTACAGCAGGTAAGGTGCTTGCCTAGCACATGGCTGACTGGTTTTGATTCCCAGCACTCCATATGGTCCCCTGAGCACACCAGCAGTGATCCCTGAGCACAAAGCCAGGAGTAAGCCCTGAGTATTCCTGGGTGTGACAACAACAATAATCGTGATAATCACTGTATCACTGTTGTCCCATTGCTCACTGATTTGCTCAAGCGGGCACCAGTAACGTCTCCATTCGGCCCATTGCATCCAGGGTCAGGGAAATGAGGCCCGTTATTGTTACTGTTTTTGGCATATCAAATACGCCACAGGCTCTTCAGTGCGTGATTCTGCATTGCTGCATTCCAGGAGCTTTGTTTTATGGTCTCTGGATCTTGGCCATTGATGAGATTACATTGCACCAGGGGCAGTTTGTGGGTGTGACTGCCAAGCTACTGGGAAACTGGGGATCTGGGTGGAGGAGGCCTAGTCCCAATACGAGCAGGCTTGGAGATCTCAGCCACAGGTCCCGCATACCTGGGTTCCTCTGATGGTTCCTTCATGGGTGAGGCTCGTCTGAGTGTGTGGAAATCATAATCATAATGAAACAAATGTATATAAATTCATTTATATGCAAGTGACTACAAGACACTTGTGATATCTTGTAGCCTACTTCTCCCTCTGGGAGAAACTGGCAAGCTTCTGAGAGTTTCCTGCCCACATGGGACAGCCTTGCAAGCTTCCCATGGTGTATTCATATGCTAAATCCAGCAACAAGCTGGATCTCATTCCCCTGACCCTGAAAGAGCCTCCAGTGAGACATCATTGGGAGGGCCGAGTTGAGAGAGACTTCTAAGATCTCAGGGAAAGGACGAATGGAGAAGTTACTGAGCCCGCTCGAGAAATCGACGATTAATGGGATTTCATGATTATTTTGTGATTGTGATTCGTGATGCAAGTGATCTTGGATTTTTAACAGAATACATTGGAAATGCACATTTTTTGGCTTTGGGTTAGATTTGGTTTTATTCCCCCTTCCACCTCTATTTGTGGGGTAACCCAGGGTCACACACCCTTGGGTATGACAGGGCTGAGATCACACATTATGGCACTGGGGATCACATTCCGCAGTGAGGGGCAGTGCCAGGGATCAAACTCATGACCCCAAGCAGCAAGGCAGACCTTGTACCGCCCCTCTCCCTCCCCACCCTTCATCTCCATCCTGAAATGAAAAGCATATTACTCCTCAGTTAGATATTTGCACATATCTCAGCAGACTGGATGTTGTTAATACCAGCATTCCCTGAGGGTTTTGGTCTCTTTTAGATGAGGTCCATGACTGAGACCTGATTAAGTTTCTGATTAAGTTTCTCGAAGGTCTGGGTTTTTCTTTTTATTATTATTATTTATTTATTTATGGAGGGGGCAAATCCTCTTGGGAACACAGTACGTTCTTAGACAATGTTTGCTGAAATAATGGTCTAATTTAAGTAGGACTCTCCCAGGGCAGCTGTCAAGTTCTTACTCCTTCCTCACAGGCGACTTCGCCAAGGGGAGCATGGAGAGGGCCCCCCCTGCCCCTGGCACCTGCCCCATGCTCCCTGCACTGGCCTGTATGAATGCCCTCTTCCCTGCCAGGGCCTCCCCATTTGCTGCCAGGGCCTGGGGGTAGGGGTGGCAGCAGACCAGGACAGACCACTCACTGCTGATGCTGGGCATGCCTCCCACTCCCCCACCCCCCAAGTCAAAGGGATCACGTTCCTGAGATAGGGGTGCGATGGCCGGAATGTGCAGGGCCAGAGGCTTCGAAATGGGCTGCACCAGCCCAAGAGCTGAGCAAATATTGACCATGGGCAGGCGGCCTCTTGAAAGCCTTCCTGGGATGCCTCTCGCTGTTCCCCTATCTCCAGCCAGCTTCTGGGCGGGGCGCCTCCGGCTCAGGGGAGGGAGCAGGTGCCGAGGCTCCCTCTAGGCCCAGAGATCCTGAGTGAAGGGGACACTGTGTCAACTCCACTGCTTCCGGCATGGCATCCTGGGTCTTCTGCGCTGTCTCACTGTCCGCTGGGCCCTCCAGCCAAGAAGTGGTTGGACAGCATTTGAGGGCAAGTGTGTATGAGTGAGTGTGTGTGAGTATGTGTAGGAAGGAAGGAGTGTGTGTGTGTGTGTGTGTGTGTGTGTGTGTGTGTGTGTGTGTGTGTGTGTGTGTGTGTGTGTAGCCCCATCTTGAATAGAGTCTGGTCCTTCCTGGAGACAAGCCTCTTGAGACATGCATTGTGCACAGCCAAGACTGGTTTGATCCCTAACACCATAGATGGCCCCCAAGTACCCACCAGGAGTGATTTCTGAACACAGAGCTGGGAGGAAGCACAGAGCAAAGCTGGGTGTGGTCCAAAACCCTCCAAAAAGAAATTAAATTATCAAAATCAAAAGGCAGGGTATCAGTGGTCCCCTAGTAACTGACCATGAAGAGAAACTCCTTTTAAGTGTACCCGGCATTAAAGGCTTTATCTGTATTAGTTCATTTAATCCTCAAAACAAACTTCAGAGACAGGGATCTTTTTCCATCCCTTTTGACAGAGGCAGAAACTGAAACACGAGGATGTGAGATATGAAGAGAGTCTCTCAAAGATGTCATCTTAGGGGTGGCTGGGGAAATTGGAGACAGTGGTGGAGAAAAGATGTAATGGTGGTGGGACTGGTGTTGGAATATTGAATGTCTGTAATAAATCATCACAACAGCTTCGTAAAACACAATATTTATATAAAGTGTAA
Source organism: Sorex araneus (assembly GCF_027595985.1). NCBI lineage: Eukaryota > Metazoa > Chordata > Mammalia > Eulipotyphla > Soricidae > Sorex > Sorex araneus. The sequence goes on along the minus strand of NC_073305.1, from coordinate 78,088,095 downwards.
AAGAAAAAAATTAGAAAAAATTAATTAATTAATAAATTTTTTAAGGGGCTGGAGCAATAGCACAGCGAGTAGGGCATTTGCCTTGCACACTGCCAACCCGGGTTCGATTCCCAGCATCCCATATGGTCCCCTGAGCATTGCCAGGAGTAATTCCTGAATGCAGAGCCAGAAGGAACCCCTGTACAACACCGGGTGTGACCCAAAAAGCAACAAATAAATAAAAATTAATATGTTGTTTAAGTTGTCATCTCATAGAAATGTGAAGAGGTGAGAGAGATAGTACAGTGGGTAGGGCCTTCACCTTAGAATCAGCCAACTCGGGCTCGATCCCCGGTACCATGTGTGACCGGTCCCCTGAGCACCACCAGGAGTGATCCCTGAAGTCAGAGCCAGGAGTAAGCCCTGAGCACTGCCAGGTGTGAGCCCAAAACAAAACAAACAGAAAAAAAGATAGAAATGTGAAGCTAGGAGGGTGTGGGGAAAGGCGGGAGCTCCCTTTCTTCCCCAGATGGAGAAACCGGGTTTCTGAGTAGGAAGGACTTCTGCGAGGCCCTTGGACTGCCATGCGAGGTTGCTGAGTCAAAGGTACTGCTGACAGGTGGACATTCCAAGGGAGTTGACCGCTGACCCCTGGGGTTACCTGAGGTCTTGTCTTCTAAGAATCCCAAACACTTTGTTTTCCTTTCATACAGGCTTGAAACAGGGCACACCCACAGCCCTCTCCTCCGTGGCTGTCTTTCTCCATTCTCACCTCTCAGCCTGACCTGGCACTTCCCCAGTGCACCCCGGGTCCCGACCCCAGCCTCGGGGCCCTCTCCTTGGGGGCTGCCTGCTGTGTTTCTGGAAAACCTTGAAGGATTGTGAGGCTGGACTCAGTGACCCTGAGGTCACTGAGAGACTGGCCAAGCCCATGGGTGTACTTGCCCCGGGGCAGCCACAGTTTCTAGGAGCCAGGTGAAAAAAGACCAACCCCAACCCCTGACCAGAAAGAACTTAATTTTTCCCTGTTGGTCACTGAAACTGACATTTACTTTCTCGATGGAAAGTAAAACTCCGACGCATTCTGAATATGGACCAAAATGTCCATTCTGTATAAAATAACATAATATGGGACTGACACCCAAGGACAGTAGAGACAGGGCAGGAATGTTGCTCCATGGTTGGAAGGCTGTCTCATGAGCTGGGGGAGAAGGCAGCTGGAATAGAGAAGGGATCACTCTGTCAGTTGGAGGGATTGTTCGGGATGGGAGATGTGTGCTGAAAGTAGATAAAGGACAAAACATGATAAGCTCTCAGTAAGAGAGAGAGAGAGAGAGTATGGGGGAAATTGTCTTCCATAGAGGCAAGGGGAGGGTGGGATGGGGGGGTATATTGGGGACATTGGTGGTGGAAAATGTGTGCTGGTGAAGGGATGGGTGTTCGATCATTGTATAACTGAAACTCAAACATGAAAGCTTTGTAACTGTATCTCATGGTGATTCAATAAAAACAAAATGTAACATACCCTCAAAAATAAAAATGTCCATTCGGTCCTCAAACTCATCTGCTCTGAGAAACACATTTTCATCTCTCAGGAGAGGTAGGAGAAGGACAGTTAAACTTTTAATTCCCTTATTTTTAAAGTGAGTCCATCTCTCTCAGTGGTCCCAATGCCAAAGAATGCCCCAGTGATGCCTTGAGAAGCCCCTTCCTCTCCATTGGTTATCATTCAGCTGTTGTGTGTGTTTCCTGCGTTTGTTGAAATCACGTAAACAGGCTTGCTTTCCCCTTTCCAGAGTGGAACTTCTGGCAGCAAATGCTGTTCTAACCAAAACCCCACATTTAAGAACCAGAGAGACAGTACAGTGTACAAGCATTTGCCTTGCACACGACTGACCCGAGTCCCATCCCTGGTACCCCATAGGGTCCCCTGAGCCCTGCCAGGAATGACCCCCGAGCACAGAGCCAGAAGTAAGCCCTTGCATACTCCCAGGTGTGGCCCAAAAGCCAAAGAAACCAGAAATGCCCGGGTTTGTAGCTCAGCTGTAACGACTGGGCAACAGGCCCCTTCCTGGGTCAGCCAACCAATGGTCTTGTTTGCTGAGAGGAAAGAAGCAGGGCAAATGACAGTCCAGCACACAGCAGGTGCTCAGTAAATGCTTCTTGGCTTGGGTTCTTTCATTTTCATTTGGGGGGATGGGGTTAAGAACACACCCTGTAGTGCTCAGAAGCTACTCCCAGCTCAGTGCTCGGGGCTCACTCTTGGAAGTCCTGGGGGGCCCAGTATGGTGCTGGGGATTGAAACCAGACCAAGCCCCGTGCACCAGCCCATGGCACTGTCCCCTGACCCTGGTTCGGGTTCTTTGAAAGAGGAAGTTATCTATTCCCTATGCCCTTCAATCGGGCTTAGCTGGCAAAGTGGATTTGGAGTGAAGAGCCCTTCAAGTCAAGAGGGTGGGTTCTGGGGAGGAGGCGGAGAAGTGGGGTGAGGCCAAGGCAAATGTGGGGCAAGTGGCACTTGGGAGGGCCATGGCTCTGAGAAGCTCCTGCGAGCCCTCCTGGTCCTGGGAACAGAAGCCGTGCCCACGTCGACCTGGCCGCTCCGGCCGAGCGGCCGAGCGGCGGCGGAGGCCAGGTCTGCAGCCCTATCTAAGGTACACAGCATTATCTCCATTCCTCCCCGCCAGGGGGGCTGGGGCCTCCCAGAGGTCCTGTCCCATCGCTTGGTTAATGTTTACCGGAGCTGGAAAACAGCGGCTGCGAACGAACGCCACGCGGGTCCCGGGAGCCCGGCTGCAGGACGTCCCACCTCCGGCCCTGGTTCCCTCGCCAGGAGGACTGGGAGATGAGGGAGCCCTCCCGGCCCCCCGCCCACACACACACCGCAGGTCCAGGCGGGGAGGAGGTGGTGTGAAAACCTCGTGGAAACCATCTCCAGGAGCTTCAGAGAGATGGAGTGTCTGGGGAAGTGATGTTGTCCGGGGACCTCGTCAGTGAAATAAAAGTGTATAAAATATAGCCTTAGAGTTCATTTAACCCCGGGGACGGAGCTCAGAAGTATGGAAGGGCCTGGATTCCATTCTGGTACCACAAAAATAAAAATTCATTTCGCCTCAGTGTTATTTATTTATTTATTTATTATTGGAGGTTGGAGCGATAGCACAGCGGGTAGGGCATTTGCCTTGCATGCGGCCAACCCGGGTTCGATTCTCTTGTCCCTCTCGGAGAGCCCAGCAAGCTACCAAGAGTATCTCGCCCACACGGCAGAGCCTGGCAAGCTACCCGTGGTGTATTCGATATGCCAAAAACAATAACAACAAATCTCACAATGGAGACGTCACTGGTGCCTGCTCGAGCAAATCGATGAGCAACGGGATGACTGTGACTGTGACAGTGATGGTGGTGGCAAAAGCCTCACCAGTAGTGCTCAGGAGGTCTGGGGTAGGGATGGGGCTTCTCCTGGCAATTACTGGAGAACCAGGCTGGCCATCCACTGTGGCAGCCCAGGGATTTGCTCGGGCCTTGCAGTGCTAGGGATTACCCAGGCCACCCCCCAAGGTCATTTGGGCTTGGGGGCTGCCAGGCCTGCACCCGGAAATGCACAGGGGAGCATGTAACTCTGGGGGCAAACCTGGGCAGGCCACCTGAAGGTATGAACCATAACATAACCACTTGTACTTATCTCTCCGGCCTTGTTTTGCTTTAGTTTTTCGGGGGGGACACATCTGGTGGTGCTCAGGACTTATTCCTGGCTCTGTGTGCATGGATCACTCCTGGCAGGGCTCGGGGGAAATAGTTGGGATGCCATGGATCAAACCTGGGTTGGCCATGTGCAAGCCAAGCAGCTTACGTGCAGGATCACCTCTCCGACACGTCCGTTATACTTTCATAACGTGGCCTTCTGAAAACTGCTATGTATGTATGTGGCTCCCGTTTGTGTTCTCTCGAACAACTCTAACCGTGAGAGCATGAGGCATTTATCTTGGAGGCTCTACCCTTCCTCGTTGCTCTGCCCAGTCCCTTCTACCAGAATGCACTTCAGCAATTGCTCGGTGCCCTGAAGGCTGCCCGGCCTGCTGCCGTAGCATTGGTGGCCTCTGAACACAGGAGCCAGCCCTCCTCTCTGCCCCCGAGCACACAGACATTGGCAGCCAGGAAAGGTGGCCCTGTGGGCGCTGGCATGTTACCACTCTCTCCAGGCCCACATCAGAAGGAGCTCTATCGCCAGGCCGTTCTGAGACGGAAAATTGTTTCCCCAAGTTTTGAGATTCAGGCTTTGGATCGCCCGTCTGGCCCAGGCTGAAACAGACTGGGCTGACGCACCATGGACCAAGTTTTAGGGCAGTAGATTGCCTCCCACAGTCCCTGTGGCTTCATGAATCCAGCCGAGAGAGCTGGTCTTGAAACAGAAGCCAGCCCGCCTGCTCTCTCTCCTCTATCGTTTGGATAGTTTCATTTTTATTTTGCAGGTGTGTGTGTTGGGGGGGTGTTTGGGCCACACCTGGTGGTGCTTAGGGCTTACTCCTGACACTGTGCTCAGGGTCCGTAGACAGTGTCAGGATTCAAGCCATGACCGCTGATGCAGTAGCTGCATGCTAATAAACTAAGACCTCTGCCCTACCTCTTGCGCTGAATGTGAACTTCTAGCTGGAATGTTCTGTTTTGGGCTGTTCTGAACGGGTGTTCTGTTTTTGCGCTTGGGCAGGGGGGTGTGGGCACACCCAGCGGTGCTCAGGGGTCACTCCTAGCAGTTCTGGGGACCAGGGTCGACCCATAGGCCAGGCGAGCACCTTGACCCCTGCACCATTGCTTCAGCTCCTCTGTCCTCTACATCTTGGGTCACGTCTTGCAGACACCTCCTTCCTAGGCCTCAGCTGCCCCGTGCCCGGACACTCCCTACACAACGCACTGTGTCTGGGCGCTGGCCCTTCTCCCGCTGTGCCCGGCGCCTCATGCTGCTGACCCCAGCAGGTCAGTCACCTCCCTCGCCGTGGATATGATATGTCCATTAACCTGGCCGGTAATTGCTGTGCTCTTCGGATCGCCACACGTCACTGCTGACACACGGGCCTTGTCAACAAGCCTCCAAGCCTTTGTCCTTAGTACCTCGGGCCCCCTCCCTCGTCAGCACTTGCCAGGGGGGGACCCCAACGCAGGGCCTGGAAATCCGGTCTCACCTGTGGTCCCTCCTGCCCTGTCCGATCTGGCCCTCCGGGGTCCTGGCTCGGCGCTGGCCCCACTTTCCTTCTCAGGGGGATCTGTGAAAGGTGCACATAATCTGTATACTCCATCCCCCAAGTAACAGCACGTACGTGGCAAGTCAGATTCACAGATTCACATCCCTCTGCTGAGACCCACAGTCAGTGTATCCGCGTCCCAGTGGGTCTGCCACTTAGCGCACACACACACACACACACACACACACACTGACCCCTCCGAAGGAAGCCTTATTTTCTCCTGATTTGGGCTAGGGGACCACCCCCACCTCAGAGTGTGCCCAGGGCTTACTCGTGGCTCTGTGCTCGGGGATCACTCCTGGTGGGGCTCGCCAGGACTGGGGGTTTATGGGAGGACCATAGGAGGTGTTGGGGCTTGAACCCGAGACTCTGGATTTTTCACACCATTGTGCTCTCTTGCTGACCTCCCCACCTCCCTGCCCCTGCTTCCTTCTCTGCTTGCTCTGGGGATCTTCTTTATGCCCCCAAATCTGTCTTGGGGAAGGGGGCAGGGAGGGGCGGGGGGGGGGGGGGTCGCTCTGAGGCTCCTCCTCTTGCTTATCTCTCTCTCCGGCTGAGTTCACCCACATCAGAAGCTCTCATTGTTTCGTTTTTGCTTTGTTTTGTTTTGTTTTGCTTAACTGCTGTTTCCCACACTGGCTCCCTGGAGCCAGACCCGGAGGGTTACCCCGCTCTCCACCTGGCTGGCTGCCGACCCCTTGCACTCAGCATCCCGAACCTCGCCCCTCTCGCCTGCCACGGGCACACGCCACTCGGGCTCCCCCATCACGTCCGCTCCTCTGGGTTCCTGAAACCCCAGCCCTCACCCTCGCCCCGCTGCCTCTCCTCTCACAGGCCATCTCCTGAGGGCCAGCAAACCCCCTTGTCTCTCTCTCTCCAAGCTGTGTCTGATCCAACGTTTCTCCCCAGCCTCCCGCCGGCTCCCAGCCCCTATCGCTCCTTGCTTGGACTTTTGCAAGAGCCTCCTGACCTTTGCCCTTGCCCTTTGGATCCTCCGGTTTCCCTGCTCTGCCCTTGCCCCCTCTGCCGTCTGCTGTCCACACAGCAACCAACCATCACCCACAGAAACCCAACTGGGATCCTGTCTGCATCCCCCACACTCCGGCCACCTCAGAGCACAGCCCCTGGCGGCCTCCCAGGGGGCCCCAGATGCTACTCAGCCCAGCTCCAGCTCCCTCTCCGCTCCTCTCTCCACCCCTTCCTACCCTCAGCTCCACACACCCCACCACTTCACTGCCCGCCCCGCTCCCAGACCCCAAGGCCACCCTCCACGGAGATGCTTGGGCCCCTGTCCCACCTCTTCCCTCATGGTTCAGACACCAGCTCCCCGGGGACACGCATCCAGGACACCCCACTCGGAACTGCAGCCCCACTGCCCGGCTTTATCTTCCTCTCCTGGCCAGTTATTTTCCCTTGCACAGACTTTTGTTTCCACCATTCACTTTGCTTATGTGTTTGCTCTCGGTGGCCTCTGGCCACTAAAATAAAAGGCTGTGGGAGAGCAAGATTTGCTGTCTGTTTTGTTCACAGCTGTATCTCCTGCCCTCTAGAAGATGTTCAATCAAGATTTGTTGAATGAACAAGACAGGCCTGATGACAGAGCCCTGGACCCCCCATCAGCCACCCGAAACCGAAACCATACCAGCTGGATTCATTCAGCAATGCCCAAGGTGTGGCCTTCTAATTTACCACTTAATTTACTGGTTTATTCTGGTTTTCATTCATTGTCTCCTCTGGTTGGGCATAAACTCCCCAAAGGAATTTGGCGGGGGGGGGGGGGGGGTTGATTTTGTCCCTTGATGTATCCTAGCATGTAGTCAGGGCGGGGAACCTTTTTTTTCTGCCAAGGGCCATTTAGATATTTATCACATCATTCACAGGCCATACAATACAGGCAGACAGGCAACCGATGAGAAACATCCCTGTCTGTCCTGTCATGTACTAGGGCCAGGCCACATGATTGATCCCCCACCCCTCTCCCCTCTATATGGTCCTGGGCCCCCGTGCTCCCCACCCCTAATGGAGAAAGCCAGGAAAGTGTTTGTTAGATGGATTAATGACCGTTTCTCCAGTGGCAGATTTCTAAAACTACTTTAGGATCTGAGAATCTTCTAGAGCTCAGTGAAGTTCCCACCCTTTCCCTAATTCCCGTACCTTCCTGTCTCCCTCCACTGAGGTTCAGCAAATACATTAGCCAGAAATTTGGTTTGGTTTGAGTTTTTGGACCACACCCAGGGGTGCTCACAGCTTACTCCTGGCTCTGTGCTCAGGATCCCTCCTGGCAGGGCTCAGGGGACCATATGTGGTGCTGTAAATGGAACACAGGTTGGCCACTTACATTGCATGCAGCCAGCCTGCTGTACCATCGCTCCAGCCCTAAGACTCAAGTTTTTTTCCACCTAATCACCCGGCATCAATCAACACACTATTAGCCAAAATATAGAGAAAGATGCCGATCTTCCCAAACATCTGAGATGGGGTCAGAGCTTTCAAAATTTGACAATTTTTTTCCTTTTTGGGTCACACCCAGAAATGCACAAGGGTTACTCCTGGCTTTGCACTCAGGAATTATTCCTGGTGGTGCTCGGGGACCATATGGGATGCTGGGAATCGAACCCAGGTCGGCTGCATGCAAGGCAAACACCCTACCCGCTGTACAATCACTCCAGCTCCATTGAGAATATTTTTAAGAATTAAACTTGCCCACATTATTTGATTCAACAAGTTCACCTCTGAGTATCTACTTTATAGAAAACACATACATATCACATAGATCAGCCCTGCAAGAAGCAACATATAGTGGAGATTATTCATTGTGGAAATGCTAGGAGAGAAAGGTTTGGTGGTCTGCGGTGGGAAGGCGTAGCAGTTGAATCAAATGAGAGGTCAATCAATTGAATTAAATGGCATCATCCAAGAGTATTTTAAAAACGAGACACAGGATAGCCACCACCATGTCAAGTCACCCACCAGCCCTGCTCTTAGATTCACGACTAAATCTCCAAGGAGCTGGAATTTATGGACACACTGGTCCGCTGGCTGAAAATCCTTGGAAGGGACCGGGCCAAGACCCCGGCAGCCATACCCACAAGCCACTGCTTCCGCTGCACCAACATCCCAACTCCAGTGCTTCATTCAGAATCTCTGCGACTCATCCAAGTTCTATAGATCCTGAAGTTTCTGGACTGCGCATAGGTGGTCACACACACCTCCAAATTCCACAGTACTGAAATTTCAGTAGGAGCCCACCAAATTAAATGAGAATGTAACACAGAAGCCAACTAAACTCAACAAACAAAAACAATAACACAGAAGGCTCATGAGCAGCTTAGCCTCAGCAAAGACAACCCCATGATGAGATAGAACAATTTTCATAAATTTCCTTTGACTGCAGTCTTTTGATAATTCCTTTAGACATTTGGTTGTAACAAACAATATAAAACAAATTATTGGGGCAGACTTGGGGGGTGGTTGGGAAAATGGGACAATGGAGTGGGAAGGTCACTCAGGTGGTGGGATTGATGTCAGAATATCGAAATCTTGTAACAACTGCATTGTGAACAACTTTGTGAACAGTGGTATTTAAATAAAGTCTTAAATGAAATTAAATGGGGGCAGGCTTATCAAAGGCCTCGAACACAGGTCTTGCATGTTCCAGACCCTGAGTTTGATCCACAGGACTGCATGGCCCCTCAAACACCACCCGGGTGGCTTTGGTGGCCCCTGAGCCCCAAAGGACCTGAGCATCAAACTGTCAGGATCACACAGCCTGCAAGGGAGACCCAAAAGAATCAGAACTAATCAGGCCAGTGAAAAGGTCAAGGGGTAAGGCACTTGTCTTGCACACTACAGACCCTGGTTCAATTTCGTCTCTGCATGTGCTCCACTGAGCACTGACAGAAATGACCCCTGAGCACAGAGCCAGGAGTCAGTCCTGAGCACAACCCACAGTGGCCCCAAAACAAACAAGTTGAATAAGAAAAAGAATGAAGCAGGGGCGAGGAAGATGGCTCAGGCGGTAAAGCCTAGCATGACATTCTGTGTTCAGCCCCTGACTCTGCATAAACCCAGAGCCCCCCTGAGTATAGCCTGGTGACCCCCAGACCCCACCAGACTTGAGCTCAGCCTATACCTCTGAGCTGAGTGTCACCAGGAGTGGACCTGCTCCCACCCCTGGCACCTCAGACTCGGCCCCTACAAAAAAAAAAATTAGGGGTTGCACACCCAGCTATGCTCAGGGCTTGCTCCTAGCTCTGTGCTCAAGGATCACTCCTGTGGGGTTTCAGAGAATCCTACAGGATTCCAGGGATGGAACCCAAGTCAGTCATACGCAAAGCAAGCACCTTACTAGCCCTTTAAAATGTTCTGAGAAAGGGGAATGAGACAGCTCCATGTGCATGGCTAGGACAAACAAACCTCCAAAGCCCATTGTTAGATGAAAAGAAAATTAGATTTTTCTTTTTTTCAGTGGTAAGTGATACATGTGACAATTAATTTTTTCAAAAGGAGAACTAAGGCCAGTAGGTATATGGATTGGGAGACAGGCATGGATGGATGAATAAGAGAGAGAGAGATGGATATATAGAAATAGAGAGAGACTATAGGTAGATGGATGGGTGGATGGATGAATAGATAGGTCAATAGACAGAGAGACAGACAGACAGAATGACAGAAGTGGAACAATAGATTTGTTGTGCAGATAATACTGACGCTGACTGCCTTTGTGGGGGCAACTGGGAGGCTGAGGCTGCACCCCTCCTCCTTAAGCTCTCGTCTCAGGGCCTTCCCGACCTCATTCTCTGCATTTGCTTCCAGCTGGCCAGCCTCCCTCACCAAGGGCAGTCCCTCCTTTTCTCGAACCCTTCCCTCCACAGCCCTGCTTGCCTCCTCCTTCCCAGACTCAGAACCCGACCATCCCTGCCCCGGGACCACCCCATGCTTCCTGCTCCCTCAGAGGGGATCCAAGAACCCCACTGCCGTGTGCGCCAGCTTCCTCAGGCCTGAACTGTCACGTGACAGAGGGAGAGTGCCCAGGAGTAGCTGGGAGGGGAGGGTCTCGCTGCCTCCAGGGCCCCCCAGCCTTCCCTTTCCTCACATACTGCTTCAGTCCCCGTCCGAGGAGCAGCAGCAACACACATGCAGCCCTTTCGTCACTCCTCACCCACATGGCGCCACCCGGCCCAGGCATGGCCTCGTCCTCCCCAGCTGGCCTGGGCACTAGTCCTGGCCAACCCCGAGTGGGCGGGCACTCAGCACGGGTCCCAAAGTCCTGCCTGGTTTTGTCTCCCGGGCGCCTCTGTCCAGACCCAGAGTGCCGTCTCCCAGGCCCCTCTCCCCCATCTCTCCTCTGTTAGAGGCATTACCAGGCTGCCCGCTACCTGCTACGTGATCTAGCCACCCCCGTTTTTCCTCATCGCTGGGACACGGCCGCCCCTGGGTGTGATTGCGAAGTCGGAGGCACTCTGGAGGCTCCCAGTCCTCTTGAGACATCGGTCCTTCCCAGACAGCTGAGCCGTGGAATCCGGCCTATCTTGTCCCTGAAGTGTTGGAGTCTGATTTTGGACTCCAGCCCGCGGCATCTCTCCTGGTTTGCTCCGAGATCGTCCCTGCTTCTTCCTGCCTGAGCATCCATCAGCCAGCCTCTCGCACCCATTCTCTGCTCTAAAGGCAAAGGAGCTTTCTTAAAATGTATAGCAAATGGGGGGCTGGAGCAATAGCACAGCGGGTAGGGCATTTGCCTTGCACACGACCAACCCGGGTTCAATTCCCAGCATCCTATATGGTCCCCTGAGCACTGCCAGGAGTAACTCCTGAGTGCAGAGTCAGGAGTAACCCCTGTGCATTGCCAGAAAAGAAAAAAATAAAAGCATAGCAAAGGGGGAGCACGTGCCTTGCATGCTGAGGCCCTGCATCCCATCCCTGGCACCCCAACCCCCTTCCCCAGCCTTGCCCGGCACAGTCTCCTGCCTCCCTAGCACCAACAAGTCTGATCGCTAAACTTCTGGCAGGACCAAACATTGGGGGAGTGGCCCCCGGCGCCCCGACACTCTGGGGATGGTCGCTACAAAATAAAATGTAAAACTAACATGGCCTCCTGCTGGGAGAACTCTTCTAGACCCTCCGGGTAAGGTGTGTGTGATGGCATTATCAAAGTCGGCCTCTGCTCCGTGTAAGGTCCACCCCGCTCTCTGTCTCTGTCTCTGTCTCTCTGTCTCTCTCTCCTTCCCCCTGCCCCCCGCTCATTATTTAACTAAGCATCTACTTGTGCATACTTCCCTCCTAAACACACACTATTTCTCGTCTCCATGCTCCCGCTCCTGCTGGTCCTTCTACCTAGGACAACCTTCCAACTATTATTTTGTTTTGCTTGTTTGTTTCGTTAGTTGGTTTTTGAGTCACACTTGGTGGTTCTCAGGTATAACTCCTGGGGGGGACAGCTAGGGGGGCCCTATGAGATGTTGGTACTTGAACCCAGGTTCGCTGTATGCAAGGCAAGTGCCCTCTCTGGTATACTGTCACTCCAGCCCCCCAACTCTTCTTTGTTTGTTGTTGTTTTAAGTATGCACTGTCGTCCATTTGTTCATTGATTTGCTCGAGCGGGCACCAGTAACCTCTCCATTGTGAGACTTGTTGTTACTGTTTTTGGCATATCGAATATGCCACAGGTAGCTTGCCAGGCTCTGCCATGCGGGCGGGATACTCTCGGTAGCTTGGCAGTCTCTCTGAAAGGAATGGAGGAATTGAACCTGGGTTGGTTGCGTGCAAGGCAAACGCCCTAGTATAAGAGATTTTATTGGGAGGTTTTGAGGAAGGGGGGAGAGGGGGAGAGAGAGAGAGAGAGAGAGAGAGAGAGAGAGAGAGAGAGTTACACATTCAAGAGAGAACATAGCCTTCTCCAGGGTGGAGAGAGCCCCAGTACATGTCTCCACATTAAAGTATGAAGGAGTGGAAGTACACATCTCAGGAGGGGAGACCCTTGGGGACCACATGTGTAACACGTGCTCAGGCAGTAGAAGAACAACACGTGTGCTCAGGCAGCATATGAACCCCTGGGTGCTGGAAGACTCCCTTGGGTGTCTTCCTTCCCAGGATATTATCCCTGACTCCCGGGAAGGCTAATGTTGTCCCTATAGTTTCTCTGCATTCCAACCTGACCTCAGCTCTCACCACACATGCAGGGAAAACACTCACGGCCCTTCACAGCATCAGGCCCTGACCCCATGCCTACTCGCCACCAGAGCCCCCGTCTCTTCAGATGGCCAGAGACGCAGGCCCTGGGGTGATTCAGCGCTCATCCGGCAATCATGAGCCCCCAGGTCTCTGTCACCCGAGCTTCATGCCACAGCCTTTCCCCACAGCTCTTGCCAGGGAGTCAGGAGGGATAATTCCTAGGAAACACTTTTTGCCCCTGGTACTCTGCAACTAGGAGGCAGCATGGATGTGGAACAAAACTTCCCATGTGGAAGAAGGCATTCAGGAAGAGAGAAAAGGCATAGATTTGGGGGTGGGGTGGGAAGGTTGGGGCCACACCCAGAGATGCTCGGGGCTGCCTCCTGGCCCTGAGCTCAGGAATCACTTCTCATGGTGCTCAGGAGACCATATGGGGCGCCTGGGAGCAACCCCAGGTTGGCACTATGCAAGGCAAGTGCCCTCCCCGCAGTACCATCTGAATTTTGGAGACACAATGTAGGCTCTTTCCCCAAACCCAGACACACCCTGCAGTGGAGGGGAACATCTTTCTTACTCACTCCATGCTCTGTCGGCTGCTCTGGCCCTTGAGACCAAATGCCCCTGCACGTCGCACCCAACACAATTCCTGTCACAGAGTGTCCCCTGCACTGGTTCAAGTCCTGCACCACAGGAACGGGTCGTCCTGGCCCTCTCGGCAACCTCAGGCCTCCCGGTGTCTCCACAACGGCAATGTCGTCCCTCTCGTGCTGTCACGAGCAGAGGACAGATCCCTCCTCGCCAGGTTTGACCCCCTCACAGCGTCTCTGTTAACCTTCACTAACTTTCACTTCCACTCTGAGAGGGCAGAAACGGCCTCCTCCATCAGATCCAACAGACCTGGCACAACACCCAGGAGAGGAAATGCCTCCACCATCAGACCCAACAGGGCCAGCACAACATCCAAGCTCCCAGCTGCCTGGGCGCTGTCCACCAGGAAAGGACCCCTAACCTTCTGCTGCCCAGCTGCTCCAGGGCAGGACACACCCAGTCTGTCCCTCTTTCCCAGGGTGTGGACACAAGCTCCCCAACTCCAGGGACTCGCCTTCTATATCCTTGGGAATAGAAGCTTCTGGAAGGCTGACATAGGACCTCCCAGGGAAACCCTAGACACCAAAGGAAGAAAAACGGGCCCTGAACCCACCCACCACTCCCAACACCCCTTACAGCCTTTCCCTCCACGTGGGAATGGAAGGTTCCAGAATGAATCATCAGGTACACAGTATACTTGAATGCATTTATTTATCATTTATTTTATTTTACTTTATTTTGCTTTTGGGGTCACGCCCAGCAATGCTCAGGGCTTACTCCTGGCTCTTCACTCAGGGATTACTCCTGGCAGTGATGGGGAGAGGGAGGGGGCAAACGCCCTCCCCGCTGTACCATCACTCTGGTCCCTTGAATTCGTTTATTGTTTTTTAAATCCCCTTCCCCGTTGCTGTGTTGCTGCTGTTCTCACAGCGAAGACCCAGCTCACTCAGCTTACCCGTGCTTCTCCCACACTTGGCCACAGTGCTGAGGCGATTGCACACTTGGTTTCGGGCCAGCGGGCTGGCTCCGGGCATGTGGGGCCATGCAGGGAGCTGGGGGCTCAGCCTCGCTGGCCTCAGGCTTGGATGGCAGATGCTTTTGTTTCTTTCTTTTTTGGTTTTGGGGCCACACCTGGCCGTGCTCAGAGCTTACTCCTGGCCCTGCGCTCAGGGATCACTCCTGGTGGTGCTCGGGGGCCATAGGGGATGCTGGGGATCGACCCCAGGTCAGCCTCATGCTAAGCAAATGCCCTCCCCGCTGTGCTAATGCTCTGGCCCCAAGGCAGGTGCTTTTCCCACCAAATCTCTTCTGGCTCCCACGATGTCTTGTGAAAACCGAATCAACCCTGTTGATTAAGCCCCTGATAGCATTTCATGCTGAATACTGAGGGACCCGAATATATATAAAATATATAATAGAAAAATATATATAATATATACTAAGTAGAAAAATATATAATAAATATTATATATACTAAATAAATTTTAAAAACACTGGCAGGAGCCATGGGTAGCAGCTGTGTATGAGAGGCCCAGGTTTGATCCCAACACCTCATGGCCACTCCCCCGCACTGCCAGGAACCCCCCAAATGGAGCCTGTTCGGTCCCCAAGTGCTGCTGGCTGTGGCACAAAAGTTAAAAAGTAAAATTAAAATCAAGAAAACTAAATAAGGGGCTGGAGCAATAGCACAGTGGGTAGGGGCCCTTACCTTGAACACAGCCCAGGGTCAATCCTGGCACGTCGTCAGAAGTGACCCATGAGTGCGGGGCCAGGAGTAACCCCCAAGCATCACTGTGCTGGGTGTGCCCTCTCCCCACCAAAAAAAATGAAGGAAATCTAAATAGACTTGTCAAGAGTGGGTACAGAACAGGTCCTGGGCATCCTAGGACAGTGCCACTTAGGGTGGCACCTTGACTCTCCTGGTCGGCCAGTGACTGACCCTCCGCCAGGCCGCACACCCATGCCCCACCCGGGGGCTCTGCAAGCCCCCAGGTACCTCCACCCCTGAATGGGGAACCGCCAAAGGCCCAGCTCTGCCCAACCAGACCACAAGGGCCATTGTGTGCATGTCTTCAAACCTGCTTGCCAGTCATGCTTGTTATTGTAATTACGTCATTTCATTAAATATGACACAAAACAATGAGATGTGACTGGGGGGGAGAGAAGTTTTCTTTATTTTCTTTCTTAAAAATCCCAGTTGAGTGCTTTGGAATAATCTGGT
The DNA here is from genome assembly GCF_027595985.1 of Sorex araneus. Taxonomy (NCBI): domain Eukaryota; kingdom Metazoa; phylum Chordata; class Mammalia; order Eulipotyphla; family Soricidae; genus Sorex; species Sorex araneus. The sequence continues at coordinate 78,072,900 of NC_073305.1, read as the reverse complement.
ACAGCTCACCACTGGGGGGGCGGAGGGGGGGCGTCAAGCCGTGCCCAAGGGGAGGGAGATGCACGGGCCTTGAAGAGTGCAGCTGGCAGGGCCTGCAGCTCGGGAGGATCCTGCTCCTGACTGCGCAGGAGATGCAGGAAGCCCTAGAGAAGACTGCAGCGCAGCAGGAGTTCCGTCTGCCCGCTCAGGGCTCCAGGGAGGCCTCGGCCATCCCTTATGAGACTGGCAAAGGTTAGCGTGCTCCTTGGGCGCCCAGTGGGAAATCTTTACACCTTAGAGCTCTCACTGCACGTGTGGATGTGTCTGTCTGCCTATCTGTCTCTCTCACTCTGTGTGTGTGTCACTGCCTGTCTCTCTCTGTCTCTGTCTGTGTGTATGACACTGTCTCTGTGTGTATGTGTGTGTGCACACGTGTGTATGAGACTCTCTCTCCCCCTCTCTCTCTCTCCCCCATTCTCTCTCTCCTGTTCTCTCTCCCTCTCTCTCTCCCATTCTCTCCATCCCTCTCTCTCCCTCTCCCCCTCTCCCTCTCTCCATCCCTCCCTCCTTTACTCCCTCCCTCTATCTCTCTCTCCCTCTCTCTATCCCTCTCCCTCTCCCTCTCTCTCTTCTTCTCTCTCTCTCTCTCTCTCTCTCTCTCTCTCTCTCTCTCTCCCTCCCTCTCTCTCTCCTCTCTCCCCCTCCAGCCCCTTGGTTTCCGTGTTCATGGAAACCAAGGGGCTCACACACACCTGCCCGAGCACCCTATGACACACCGCTGCCACTGCAGCATCTCAGCCTGTCTCGTAGCTGCCGGGATCACTCTGGGCACATATGGGCAGCACCAGGGATCAAACTCACAGTCTCACACTTTCGAGGTTGCACTGTTTGCTGCTGAGCCACCCCGCAGCCCTGAGGCCTCTCGGTTTTGAATGCTCCCTGCTCTAACTAGCCAGCGACAAGCCTAGATGTTGTCACACAGGAGGGCTTCCCTGCACCCAGTTTGGCTTGGTTTTGGTTGTTGTTTTATGGATTTTTTTTTATGGGGCCACACTCGGTGGTGCTTGCTCCTGGCCCTGCACATGGGGGTCACTCCCAGGGGGCTCAGGGCGCTCTGTGAGGTACCAGGGATTGAACCCAGGCCGGCTGCTTGCAAGACAAGCGCCTCACCTGCTATACTATCACTCCCACTCCCTGATTGTCTGGTGTTGGTTTACTGCAGAGGCCATACCTCGCGGAGCCCAATGCTGGTGGATTGCCTTCTGTGGCCCGTGGAGGACCAGGAAGCTTGCTTGGAAGGATAAAGTGGTCAGAGTGCAGCAGCACATGGCAGTTTCCTGCCCAGAAATCGACAAGCTGTTCCCACCACTTCCTTTCCCTTTACCCCCTATGTGCCCCCCACCAGCCCCCAGTTCTACCTAACAGCCCATGGCTGCACACTTGCCAAGCCCGTGGTGAACACCTGCCTCACCTGGTCTGAGGGGTCCATCCCACAGCCACCCCCCAGGGCCAAGCCCCCAGCATGTCTCCCCTGCACGATGACAGCTGGTCCCCACCTTGCCCTTCCTGTTCCCTCTCCAAGGCCCTGAGTCCACCTTCCTCCAGCAGCAAGATGGATATTTTCCAAAACCTAAATGCAGAGGCCTAGGGAGAGAACCTGAAGGGACTGAAGCACAGGCCTGGTGCAAACAGGGACTCCAGCTCCAAGCCCGACACTCCCTGCGCCCGCCCCACACAGCACCACCGGGCACTGCCCGGGAGGCCCTAGGCACCGTGTCGCCAGGCGGGAGCACAGAACCATCTGGCCTGGCTGGTTGTGTCTCGCTGAAAGTGGCCCCAGCCTTCCCTGAACATGGCTTGGGAAGTCCCCAAGCTCCCCACTGCCCCCCCAAATCCTCCGTGAATCTAATCGCATCTGTCCTTTGCCTACAGTTCTTCAGCTTTCCGAGCTTTTTCAAAGGACTGAGAAAGTTCAGTGTATACACACACACACACACACACACACACACACACACACACACGCACGCACACGCACACACATACACACATACACATGCATACGCGCATGCACACACAAACACACACATGCATGCATTGCACACACATGCACACCTGCACATACAACGCACGCGCGCGCGCACACACACACACACAGAGCTTACTCCAGTGGCCGTCAGTGCCCTGACTGCCCTCTCCCTCAGGGCCTTTCTGCACACAATCTTTATCATGGGTCTCTCAGACGTCTATTTCAATGCAACTTTGTCATTGTTGTTTAGTGGGGGCACACCCGGTGGTGCTCAGAACTAACTCCTGCCTCTGTGCTCAGGGATCACCCTGGGGGGTTCGGGAGACCATAGGGGGTGTCGGAATGGAATCCGGTCTCCCGTGGGCATTGCCAACACCTGCCCAATGTACTGTCTCTCTAGCTACTCAACGGCCCTTTTTTCAGGAATACTTCCTCTTACCTTTTGTCCCCTGGGTTTTTTTATTCCTCTTCCAGCTTTTCTCAGGGCTTACTCCTAGCTTTGTGCTCAGAACCATTCCTGGAAGGGCGTGGAGAATCACATAAGATGGAAACTCTAGTTCACCTGTGCAAGGCAAGTGCCCTCCCCACTGTGCTATCTCTGTGGCCTTTTGCTCTCCTTTTAACTTAGGAAAAATTTATTTCTGGGGCTGGAGCAATAATAAGGCGGGGAGGGCGTTTGCCTTGCACACTGCTGACCTGACATCCCATATGGTCCCCCAGCACCGCCAGGAGTAATTCCTGGGTGCAAAGCTAGGTGTAAGCCCTGAGCATAGCCCAGTGTGACCCCCCAAAGAAAAAAATACATATATATGTATTTATATATTATATATATGTATATATATATATATATATATATTTCTCCAGAACCTTCTACATGCCAGGCACTGTAATAGCAAAACAGCAGATCCCTGCCCAAGCCAAGGTCATATCCTAGTGGAAAGCAGGTCAGCAATAAATACTGTGACTGATGTGCTACTTCCAGATGGTAGTGATAAAAGCAACTGACCAGAATACAACTCAGGATAGCACAGTGGTTAGGATGCTTCCCTCCATGCAGTTGAGCCCAGTTCCATGCCGGCACCACAGGCGCTCACCAGATATGATCCCTGAGCACAAAGCCAGGTCACACCGGTGTGACCCCCAAACAAGCAAAACTGCAAATGAGAAACAAAACACAATCCTTTTTCTTATTATTTGAAGAAATAAATAATTAAAAGAAATGATTCAGATGTATTAATTTAAGGAAATTAAGCTTTAGCAATATATTAAATATCTGATACCACACATAAGCACATACATAGGTCATCGAGAACAGTGCCTATTAAATTTTTGTTCTACAATGTTGTTTCTGTATGTATATTTGTGAAAATGTGGTTTTTGCATAGTTAGTCCCCAATCAAAAAATAAATAAATTAACACATGAGGGTATTGATGCCGGGTCAAGGAAAAATTTGTATTTGCATGTATAACATTCTAGGCCCCATCCCCAGCACAGATAAGAAAGAAACAAAGAATGAAAGAGAGAGAAAAGAGAAAGAGGAAAAGAAAGAAAGAAGGGAGGGAGGGAGGGAAGGAGGAAGAGGGGAAGGAGAGAAGATGGGAGGGGAGGAGAGAAGGCGGGAAAGGGGAAAGAGGGAAGACGGGAAGGAGGGAAGGGCAGGCAATACAGGGCTCATTAACTTAGATGCCCTGGGGACTTATCACAGGTCACACTCCCGAGTCCTTCCTCAGATACACCACACTCAGGCCTCAGACACACAGACTCTCAGACAGCAGTAAACACACAGCGCCCAGAGACCCAGAGGTGGGCATCCCACCCCCAAGAAAAAGCTATCACCCACCCTCCCAGCCTCCCCCCCCCATCCACGCCTACAGGAGGGGTGGATGCCAGGGGTGAGCAGTCCTGCTCCTCGAAAGCCATCATCATTCAGATGATAATCAGCAGCCAGAATGGCCAAGGGAGACCCTAAATTCCCCCCCCTCTCCCCACAGTTACCCGGCAACCTGCCGGCTGGCAGAGGCTAAGGTGGAATTAAAAGGACGGGTGATGGGAGGACATTGTAATTTTGTGGTCACTCTCTACTCTGACCTCTCCTCAGCCCCCAAGCCCCACGTCACACTCAGTAGCTGTCCTGTCACCAACACGGACCACCCCACTGCCCGAAAGGCCTCCCCACCCTGCCCCACATCACCCCCATTCTCGCGGCCCCCGGCCCACACCCCCAACCCTGATCAGACACAACCTGTGCTACACGCACGGAGACACAGGTCAGCGCCCGGCCTGTGGGGAGATGGGAACATCTGGGGTGTGAAGCCAGGCTCCCCACCCCGCCACGCCCACGCAGCCCCGTGCCCGTGCCCTGCCCTCTCTCCCCACCACAGGCGCAAGAGGTGACTCACTGCTCTTAAACCCAGGGCCCGACAGGGGCAGGGCGCCGTGTCCCCCCACCCCAGCCCCAAGCCCGGCTCCCAGCCTCCCCATGGTCGGCCGGCCCCTGGCGCGAAGCCCGAAAGCATCCAAAGAACGACCAAAGTCTTCTGGACAAGGACCCGGGCGGGGCGCGGCGGTCACGGGACCCACGGTGACGTCAGGGGCACTCAGAACACCGGGGAACCCAGGAGGGCAGAGGCCACGGCTTGCTGCTGGGTCTGGGCATTCTTGGGGCACAGCTGGCCCTGACCACGGTGCCAGGGCATGGGGGCGGGGGGGGCAGTGCATAGAGGCACCGGCGCCTTTGATAGTGGCCCTGGAAAGCACCAGGGTGTCCACGCACCTGCACCCAGGACTCCCAGGTGCCTCTGTGCAGAGGTGCCACGCTGAGGACCACCCCAAGGAGCCCCATCACAGAGCTCTGGAGGAAGAGAAGGCCGCTCCCTTCGGGGCATGCACGGGGCATCCTCTCTCGGGTCCCCTGTTTCCAAAGGAGAAGCTGGAGGGTGAGAGGCTGGGGATGGGAGCTGGCGTCTCAGCAGCGCTGCTGGCCCCCACCCTCACCCACGCCGCTATGGCTCAGGCACAGGAGAGAGCAGGGAAGAGTGGCAGATCCCCCACCCCATCCTGACCTGTCACCCCAGCCCCTGTCCCACCCCCCGCTGGGGTCAGGAAGAGCTGAGATTCAGTTTACCTACTTAGGGGCCTCCACAGGGTGGGGAGATGAAGGTCCTCTGGGCCACAGGATGATGGGGATGGAGTCTCAGGGGTGGAGAAAGGAGGGCACCACATGAGCACACGCCGCCGCCCCCCGCCAGGGCCCAGCAGGGGACTGGCTGGTGGGGGGCAGCTGCCAGCAGGACTTGCTTGTGAGGTCCAGCCTCAAAGAGCCGTGGAGCCCCGTGTCGGCCGTTGATGGAGTCACTCGTGTCCCGGAAGCACCCCCTAACCTTGGTGCTGTCGTTATTCCCATTGCAGAGGCAGTGAGGAGCAGGGTGGCATCCCCTGAGCAGACTGGGCAGCAGGAAGAGAGGAAGTGCAGCAGGCAGTCTGCGTCCCCGTCCTGGGTGGCCCCACAAGGTGCCCGTTCTCCATGGCACTGGGCATCCCGTCTCCCCCAGCCTGCAGCAGCCTTCAAGCCCTTTAGGGCGTCTGCGCCCACTCCCCCCTCCCCGGGGCTAGAGCCAAGAGTCAAGGGCCATCAGCCAGGAAGTGGGGTCCCCGGGGGGAGGAGGAGGCACACTCTGGACCCTGGTGAAGGGTCCCCACTAACAGCATCAAGAGCTAGATAGGTTCGTAAAAAACGACAAAGCTCTGGCCATTCGTCAGAAAGCACTTTTTTTCGGGGGGGTCTGGTTTGGTTTGTTTGGGAGCCACACTGGACAGTGCCCGGGACTTACTCCTGATTCTGTGGTCGGGAATCAAACTTGGGCCCTGCTGCATGCAAGGCAGCCACCTTACTCGCTGTGCTACTGCTCCAGTGCCTCGACAGACACTTTTAACCAAGTTAAAAAGCAACTGAATAGGAGAGCAGACTTACGGGGCCTCTGTCTGATGAGGGGTTCAGATCCAGGGTGTAGGAACAACTCCTAGATCCAGCAAGAATCACAATGAACAAAAGAACCAGCTCAAGGGGTGGGCCATCAAGGGGTGGGGTCGGGCAGGTCCTTCCCGTCTCCCCGCCCCTGCAGGGTCCTGGCTGTCATGCCCACGTGCAATTTAAGCACATTGACGGCCCTGATCCAGACTCACAAATGAATCTCGGAACCAAACAGCTCACTACAGAGATGCCTCAGGACCCTGATTATTTAAAATTTTAGCATTCCAGGAGCATGTGGCTGCTTTCACAGCCATGCAACATTTCATGCTATTCATAACAAGCAATACGAAATAAATTATTTAGCATTGCCTGTTGGGCAGGCTCAGTGGTGGTGGGAAGATTTGAAATAATGGTGGTGGGAAGGTGTAATGGTAATGGGGTTGGTCACTGAATATTGAAATATTGGATGTAACCCATTGTTGTGGAAGAGATAGTACAATGGGTAGGGCACTTGCCTGGCACTCAACCCATCCAGATTCAAATCCTGGCATCCCACATGATCCCCTGAACTCTGACAGGAGTACTCCCTGAGCACCACCAGGTATGGCCCCAACAGCACCCCTGCAAGAAGAAATTTGTAATGAGTAAAATACTCGGATCAATATTTCTCCAAAGAAGGTTATGAATGGTCAATGAGCATATCAAGATGTCCAACAAGGGCCAGAGTAACAGTACAACGAGGAGGGCATTCGCCTTGCGCATGGCTGACTTGGGTTCGATCTCTAGCATCCCATATGGTGCCCTGAGCACCTCTAGTAACTCCTGAGTGCAGAGCCAGGAGCAAGCCCTGAGCATTAGTGGGTGTGACCCAAAAATGTTCAATACCATCAATTATTAAGAAAATGCAAACCAAACTATAGCAAGACACAACCTCACACCTACCAGGAAGGGTACTAGCAAATAGGAAAAGGAAAAAGATCGTCAGTGTAGGGAGGCAAAGTAAATGGGGAAAGAAGACCCTGTGCGATGGTGGTGTCTCTGTAAAGTAGTGCACTAGCTACAGAGACAGTCCATGCTTCATCCAGTGCCACAAGGGGCAATGACTGCATTTTGGGCATGAACCAGAATTGAAAGCAGGGCCTCAAAGACATACTTGTCACCCATTGTCATAGGAGGTTAATCCTCAGTAGCTAAAATGTAGGATCAACCCAAGTATCCTTCGATGATGGAATGGATAAGCAAAATGTGGTCCATGCACACCACGGCATATTACGCACTCTTAAAAAGGAAGTAAGGGGCCCAGCAGGTTAGGCACTTACCTTGCATACAGCCAACCGTGTTCTATCACCGGCATTCCATATGGTCCTCTGAGCACCACCAGGAGTCATTCCTGAAAGCAAAAACAGGAGTAACTCCTGAGCAACTCCAGGTGTAGCCCAAACACACACACACACACACACACACACACACAGAGGAGATTCTAAAATATTATGGAGGTACCTTTGTTCGTTTTGTTATTTGGGCCACACCTGGCTGTGCTCGGGGCTTACTCTTGCCTCTGTGCTCAGGGATCACTCCTGGAGGGGCTTGGGGACCATATTTGGTGCCAGGGGACCAAACCCAGGTCCGCCATGTGCAAGGCAAGCACCTTACCCACTGTGCTATTGCTCAACCCTACTATGGATGTGCCTTAAGGATGTTCTGCTAAATGAAGTAAATCAGTCCAAAAAGCCAAAGTTTCTGATTACTCTAATGTGAGTCCAAATTAGAGTCACAGAAGGTAGATGGGGGCAGAGGGCGGGGACGGGGGGCGCAGATAGTTATCATTTAACAGGGACAGAGTTTCAGCTGGAAAAGATCGAAATGCTCAAGAAACAGTGAAGCTATTTGCACAATAGTATGAATGCACTTAATCCTGCTGAGCGTCTTTTTTTTTTTAAAGAAATATTTTATTGAACCACTGTGAAAAAAAGAAAAAAAATACAAAGCTTTCAGGTTTAAGTCACAGTCAAATACTGCTTAAACCACCATCCCTTCACCAGTGCACCCGTTCCACCACCAAGAACCCCAATACACCCCCCTCCCACCCCACCCCCCATCTAAGTAGCTAATGATATTCCCATTATTCTCTCTATATATTGAGTACATTCCATATTTCCATACAGAACTCACTATTATTGATTGGAAATTTTCCCCAACAATCAGGCCTGCTGAATAGGCATCATCTAATACTTTCTCTTCATTGCTAAGAGTGAAGACTTTGAGTTTCTAATATTTTAGCAGCCACGTGGTAAGAGCCACCCTCTAAGACCCCTCAACCAG